>NC_082689.1:37651606-37953715 GCF_949987515.2 Delphinus delphis | reverse complement strand
CTATTAAAGAACTGGTTGCTCAGGTATTTTTGATGATGGGACATATCAAATCACAACAGTGTTTAAATTCCATTCAATACATTTTAAACAGTGATATAACATTTTTATTTTAAAAGTCAATATTTACATTATGCCAGGAATCACATCCTTTGTATCTTTCTAACTTTATGATGAAAACCTAAAAAATGTGCAAGGGAATACAGAGTTGTAAAAATCTTTCAGAGGCAAAAGTTCAGGATAAAAAATGTTGCAGAGCTGTTCATGAGCATCATTAGATGGCCCAGCTTGGCCCTCCCTTTGGTCCACCCAGGATCAATGGTGGGAATCATATTCTGCCTCCTTTGGGCCCATATAAGCTTGGTACCAAGCACCCACATTAACAGTGACTTCCTGTTCAAGTCTTTATTTTATTTTATTTATTTATTTATTTTGGCTGTGTTGGGTCTTTGTTGCTGTGCGCAGGCTTTCTCTAGTTGTAGTGAGTGGGGGCTACTCTTCGTTGCAGGGCGTAGGCTTCTCATTGCGGTGGCTTCTCTTGTTGCGGAGCACAGGCTCTACGTGCACGGGCTTCAGCAGCTGTGGCTCGCGGGCTCTAGAGCGCAGGCTCAGTAGCTGTGGCGCACGGGCTTAGTTGCTCTGCGGCATGTGGGATCTTCCCGGACCCGGGCTCGAACCTGTGTCCCCTGCACTGGCAGGCAGATTCTTAACCACTGCGCCACCAGGGAAGTCCCTGTGCAAGTCTTTAAAGACCTGTCTCAGTTAAAGCCCAACTAAAATCTTGTAACTATAAAAAAAATGATAACTGAACATTTCCTCCTGTGCTATTTCCTTGACTGGGGGTGAGGGAGGCTGATTCAGATCTGCTCGTGTCATGACACAATGAGCTATCAGTCACACAATTCTTGATTATACATATTTAACAGAGAACCAAGAAAGAAAATCCACCAAAAAACTTGACAATATTTTCCACCACCAATCCTTTTACTAGGGCTATTTATATAACAAAATATTAATCATGTCCTGACCTTTCTGACTTCATTTTAATGATTTCAGGAAGAGGAAAGAAAGTAAATATTAAGAAACTGGGAAGGATGGTGGGGAAGGAGAAAACATAGCAGCAGAAACTGGCACTGGATCATTCATTCATTCAGTTAGTAGTTACTGATAACCTACTATCAGGTTCACCAGAGCCCTGCATACTAAAAAGTGGGCGTGCAAGCACTTTCCCCCCACCCCCCGAAGTGAAGAGTAAACGAACGGCTTAGCGCCCACCTTCCCAAGCCGCACACTAATCAAGGAGCTAAACATGGCTTGAAACCAGAAGTGAGAGGCTCAACCAAGAAACTCGCCCCTGTCCACGGAAGAAGGAAAATGAAAGTACTCGTTAACTACATCTGCATTTAGACACAGCTAGAGATTAAGCAGTTCTGTGACAAACATGCCCTTCAGATGGCAATTTCAGATACTTCTCAGGAAATTCGAAAAAAGAAAACAAAGCACACTGTGGAGGTATTCTGGGGGTCAGAGCGTGGGAAAGCCTTAGTATTTCAGCATTTTTCCCAGTTACGAGTGTTTTCAAACAAGGATGAAGTTCCACGGCCTTCTGTATATCACAAGGTTCTTAACCCAAAGGGGAACCATGAGGCAATATCCTTTCGGCCCTGTACACAAGGGGCTCCCTCTTCTAGACCAACTTAAAACTGGGTGATCCAGTTCTCATCTGGATAACACAGACAACATGCCACTAGAACCACATAACAATTACCAGGCAGCAGACTTCAGTATTCTATCCTGGGGTGTTTATGCAGTGTTTCAAGCTGTATCCTAAATATAACTGTAGAAACAACACATGTTTTTACAAGTGCTGTTTAAGAACAGGACAGGCAAATGAAATGCACCTCAGACTGAGCCAGAGGAAAAACAAGAGCTCTAACCCGACTGAGAGTCTGCAAGCCCAGGAACAGCCTCTGGCCTCGGTTTCTCCCTCTAAAAAATGGGGATTCTCGTGTTCGCCTCCTGTCTCCCCCAGAGGATTTATAATATTGTTCAGAAAATGCTGGAGGTCTTCAGGTACTTTAGGTACGAAGTCACTGTCAATGTTTTCTAAAGTTATACACTACAAGAATTTCTTTTCAAATCTTTATCAGCAAGTCCCTTCAGTCTTAATTCTTTCTCTCTGTAGGCTCAGAAGAGAAAAATGAAGCTCACTTTTAGAAGAAAGATGACGTGTGTTGATTAACTGCCCTTCTGCTCCTCACTAACCACTTCAAGGTACCCATCTTCTCCCAAGATCAAAAGGAACTCCCGGCCTAGGAGGAGTTTTAGAATAACTCAGATGACTCTGGAAGCTCAAGAGTGGGAGGCAAATCCTCGTTACAATTATAATGACATGAATACTGGAAACCACACACACACACACACACACACACACACACACACACGCACGCACGCACACACTCACCCACACTCATAACTCACACAGAAATTACAAGACTTAGCTTCAGAGAGAACTTCCTAGAATAAGGAGAAACATTAGATAAGTAGATACTATTGATATTTATTTTTTAATTTTATGATTTCCATGTATAATAATTAAGTGTATCTTTTAAATGTATTTGTTTAAATTGGCTTTCCATAAAAATTAAAACCATTTTCATCCCCACATTAATCTGGAGTCCCTACTCAAAGAAACTAAAAATAGCATTTTCAGCACACAGTGGGAAATAGAAAATCTTAAGATTTCTGTTTCACTCTCAAATATAAGCAGTAAACATAGCACAGGGAGATCAGCTCGGTGCTTTGTGACCACCTAGAGGGGTGGGGTAGGGAAGGGGGGAGGGAGGGAGACGCAAGAGGGAAGAGATATGGGGATACATGTACATTTATAGCTGATTCACTTTGTTATAAACCAGAAACTAACACACCATTGTAAAGCAATTATACTCCAGTAAAGATGTTAAAAAAAAAAAGAAGAAAAAATATATATATATAAGTGGTAAAGCTCTCCTCTCCCATCTCAGCTCTTTGAGGGCATCAAAAGTACATTTTAACTGTTTCTGAGTCCACATCTGGAGTTTAAAAATCCAGTTTACAAGGCAAATGATTTAAAATATAAACTTACGGCTTCCTTTTCTACAGTGATTCCTAGAGGGAGAAAAAAAAAGTCTGAGTACAAACAAAATATTGTTTTAAAGAGGATTTTTTTTTTTAATTAAAAGCATACCAAGAAAGCTAACTAAGCTTCTACCTTCTCCTGGAGAAAATAATAAAGGCAAGACTCTCCCATCTTAATCTAATTAAGTCTAGATCAAAGTTCAGTTTAGGTAATAGTACGGCTGTAAGAAGGCAGCACTCAATTTCTGAAGAGTACAGTCCCAAGTGTGTGCTCAGGTTAGAGCAGGGGATGGTACACTTTCTGCAAAAAGCCAGATAGTAAATATTTTCAACGTCGCGGGCCATACAGGTTCTGTCACAAGGACTCCTCTCCGCTCTCAGGGCCTGAAAGCAGCCACAGACAGTACATAAACAAATGAGGGAGGCCGTGTTCTGTTTTATTTATGGACACTGAAATTTGAATATCATATAATTTTTATGTGTCAAAATATTATTCTTTTGATCTCTTTCAACCATTTAAAAATGTAAAAACTATTCTTGGCTCACAGGCCATGTAAACAGGCGGCAGGCTGGATCTGACCTGTGCACAGTGAGTGGTCTGCCAGCCTCTGGGTCAAAGTCAGAGAAGAGTAGAGTGGCAGCTGGCTCACCTAAGCCAACATCCTCATCACTTAGAGGAAACTGAGGCCCAGAGAGGTGTGATGACTGCCAGGGTCTCCCTGCCAATTCACGGGAGAAATGGAGTTGAGAATTAGATCTCTGGGAAGGATCATTGAAAAGGGATGGCAGCGATGAAGAAATGTCCTTGAGTTCAATTCACACGGACGGGCCCTGGGTGCTTAACACCAGAGACGTCACAGGAAACTAGTCACCAGTCATAGGAGCCTTCAGTACCTGCCTGCCCACTATGTAAAACAACTTATCACCTGCCGGCCACTGCACCGATTCTGAGGGCTCTATATCAGCAGCAAGGACCCAAAGGATGAGCCAGATACCCATCAGCCTGATTCTTTCCACTCTTCTGGGCACATAGCTCTGCTCATTTCTTCTGCAGCCTAAGTAACAACCTCCACTTTGGTTACTCTGATTCTAGAACTCCAAGAAATAAGGGTCAAGGTGGCTGAAGAGCAGAGATCGATGTTAAAAATTATTTCAAAGAACAGAGAGAGCAGGGACGACCACCTCAAGCTACGTTCAACAGCATCTCCAACATTCACCTCAGAAAGCAACATGCTCAGCCTCCCTCCCATTCCTACTTCCTTCCTTCTTTTTTTAAAATATGTTTCTCTCCTATTTTTCTTTCTTTAATCTACTCTTTTTCTTTTTTTTTTGGTACCAATTCTTATTTTCATTTTCCCGTGACCCTTTTTATTTTGCCCTACACCTTCACTGGGTATAAACTCAAACTGAAATACACTTTAAAATTAATATACACACATGTATCCAATGATGTTTAACTTAGCTCCTCTCCTAAATAGCATTCTGCAGTTTTAAGAAAAAAAGGACTCTAAAGTGACTTTTTACACAGGATCTGTCATCTGACTTTTTTTAACCACATTTTTTTTCAGAGAAATTTAGGGTTTCCTATCCTGTTATGTATTCATTCAAGGCTTGAAGTTTTACACTGATGTTTTTCAGAAATTACACCATGATTTTTTTTTATCGAGATTGCTCTATCAACTATTTTGTTCTTACTTCCTCAAAAAGACACCATTATATACTTCTGCGAAGAGGAAATGGCGTTCTCGTAAGTAATTTTCAGTTCTTTTTGACAACTTAAATCAAGAATGACTGCAAATGCCTCAGAATTTTTTAAACGCACAGTTATTCTCCTATCTAAACATAAGATTCTTCAGTCAAATAAACTAAGTCAATCGATTTGTTTAAAATGAAATGAAAGAAAAATACACCTCCTAAAGTTGTAGGGGGACCAAAATGCTACAATTCAAACCTACCAATGGAAACTTCACACAAAAATAAAACAAACACACACTCTCTACCAATGCTGTTTAAGTTAGAGAGAAGGAAGACCAGACAAATGGGCATAAACTTAAAACAAAACATACCTAAAATCATATTCTTTTTTTTTTTTTTTTTTTTTTTTTTTGCAGTACGCGGGTCTCTTACTGTTGTGGCCTCTCCCGTTGCGGAGCACAGGCTCCGGGCGCACAGGTTCAGCGGCCATGGTTCACGGGCCCAGCCGCTCCGCGGCATGTGGGATCCTCCCGGACCGAGGCGCGAACCCGTGTCCCCTGCATCGGCAGGTGGACTCTCAACCACCGCGCCACCAGGGAAGCCCTAAAATTATATTCTTATAGAGCTGAAATTAATCCTAGAGAGCTAGTCTCTTTAATTAGACAAATGAGGAACCAACTAGAGATTCAAAGACTATTTATTGAGTTCCTACCATGAGCCACTTGCTGGACAAAGACTCTTCCCACTTGATTATCACAACTTTCCCATCAAGCAAGTATTATTATACCCATTCTATAATCGAGAAAAGTTATGTCACAGGAAGAATGACACAGCTAGTTAGGAGAAGAGATGTGCTTATAGCCTAGATCTCCAGACATCAATTCAGTGTTCTCTTAACTATGCCACTCCCATGTAATATTTTTGGAAACTGTTCCTTGAGATGCCACAATATTTTTTTTATTATTATTATTTTTAACATCTTTATTGGGGTATAATTGCTTTACAATGGTATGTTAGTTTCTGCTTTATAACAAAGTGAATCAGTTATACATATACATATGTTCCCATATCTCTTCCCTCTTGCGTCTCCCTCCCTCCCACCCTCCCTATCCCACCCCTCCAGGCGGTCACAAAGCACCGAGCTGATCTCCCTGTGCTATGCGGCTGCTTCCCACTAGCTATCTACCTTACGTTTGGTAGTGTATATATGTCCATGCCTCTCTCTTGCTTTGTCACAGCTCACCCTTTCCCCTCCCCATATCCTCAAGTCTGTTCTCTAGTAGGTCTGTGTCTTTATTCCTGTCTTACCCCTAGGTCCTTCATGACTTTTTTTTTTCTTAAATTCCATATATATGTGTTAGCATACGGTATTTGTCTTTCTCTTTCTGACTTACTTCACTCTGCATGACAGACTCCAGGTCTATCCACCTCATTACAAATAGCTCAATTTCGTTTCTTTTATGGCTGAGTAATATTCCATTGTATATATGTGCCACATCTTCTTTATCCATTCATCCGATAATGGACACTTAGGTTGCTTCCATGTCCTGGCTATTGTAAATAGAGCTGCAATGAACATTTTGGTACATGACTCTTTTTGAATGATGGTTTTCTCAGGGTATATGCCCAGTAGTGGGATTGCTGGGTCCTATGGTAGTTCTATTTGTAGTTTTTTAAGGAACCTCCATACTGTTCTCCATAGTGGCTGAACCAATTCACATTCCCACCAGCAGTGCAAGAGTGTTCCCTTTTCTCCACACCCTCTCCAGCATTTATTGTTGAGATGCCACAATATTTTAAAACATTACGAACACAGTAATAGAGTACCCTAGCACCCTGACTTAAGACTCTTTGCTAAAGAGCAGAGCTTCTCAAAACAAGATTGTTCCTTCTTGGCTGCTAAGAAATGGAGCATTAGCAACTAAACGTTACACTCGCCTCAGAGGCCCCAAGACATAATTGTACTGAGGCTCCAAGGCACCTAAAACCCTATTCACTTGGCTTCTAAATAACTCATGACACTATCATTTACTCAAGCTGCAGTTGGCCAATTCTCAAGCTTACAGTCTAGTCTGAAATCTGGACTCCATTAAGAAGGATATGGAAAGATTTTCACACTTGTAGGAATAAACGAAGATATTTCAGCATGCGTAAAGCAACACTGAAATCCCTGGGACAACGACCAACACCCACTTCCTGTTCAGGTAACAAGAGAGGGGAGGAGGCAGGGTCATTAAAATTGAGACCTTATAACTGCTTGCTGTTTTTAAAAACTAGCCGGGCTAGATAGAAACAGGGTTAAAAAGTTAATATAACAAAATAACTTCTTGGCAACTCTAATATCTGAATTCCCCTGGAAAAACCTCACCCTGAAATATTTCACAAGGACAGCCAAATCCAGGTCTTCCTTACACACACAAGATGTGATTTTTAAGGCAGACACTCAAATATCTGACTGGAGTCATGAGCGCCGCTTAGACTAAGTCAACAGGCGGGTGAACCTCACAACTAATTCAGAAGCGTATTTCTTTAGGCAACAGAACTAGCAGAATTGTGTGCTTTTCTGACAATCAATCAGAAAGGACTCTAAAAACTCTATTGAAGATATTCTATCAAGTGAGAGTGAAGGGCTTGGAGGAGAACAAAAGGAGCAGGAAGAAGTAAAAAGAGAGAGAAACAGTTTCCAAAAAAGAGTGAGTCAACTAAAATATTTCAGTGCCCTGGGCAAATGCTAAGGTTTCATGGGGCTTTTTCTTGTTTTGTAAGATAAGGATTCTCTTTTTAAACATAATCACAATACTATATTCATACTTTAAGTCACCAGCCAGTCAGCACCCAAATTTCTCCAACTGTCTCTCAGAAGTGTGTTTTTTAAGTGTGTTTGCATCAGAATCCAATTAGTCTTAATTCTCATTTAATCTACATAGTTCCCCTCCATCTTTTTTTTTCTTGCAATTTTTCTTTAAAGAAATGGGATCTTGTTATTGTAGAATCCCCACAGTCTCTATTTTTTAAGTAATTTTTTTTTAATTTAAAAATGTGTTAGGTTAAAAACAGGCCATCTCTAGACCTACTGCATTTTTCCACCAATGTCCTGCAGCATGATGACCACCCAGCCTCTTTCAATGAAGTCCATGCTACTCCAGGATACATGTTTGTCCACAAAATGTTGCCATGCAAGTAATATATGCAACATTCTATTCAAGCAGAGGGTGTCATGGAGACAGAAGAACCCATAGGTAACACCTTACCTTATGCTTTAGTACTTTTTGGAACAAGGTGGGGTACATGTTAGTTTTTAAAAGTTCATGCCTAAGCAACAAATGGGAATAATGAGTTCTGTCCAGATACAAACTCATTAATTTAGGTCTCCAGGAGAGGACACGTAGTACCCATCAGAAGAACTCAAGTGAGAAAGATTTGTTAATATACAAACACCTCTCCTACCAAGTTTGCATGTTAACTATTTCTTCCTTTTGCTCTTCTGCCTTCCTAGCATGAACCCTATGCTTCAGTAAATTCACAGTCCTCAGGTTACCCCGACAGGTACATGGCACGTCACTCATCTGGGATACCTTCCACTCCCATCTGCTGCCTAAATCATTCCTTTCCTCAACGACCAGTTGGGCTCCCTCCAGCTCCCTGAAGCCTTTCTTAATAACTCTGCCCATCTCTGGACTCCTGTAGTCCCTAATCAGTACCCCAAGATACAGTCTAAACCTGCGCTGTGGCTGGTTTGAGAGCTGTTTCATATACCACATGTATTCAACAAAGATTTGAGGTGGGCCTTCCACATACAAGGCATTCACAGTCATCTCTAACAAGACCATGACCTCCACGGGGAAAAGGGTCTCTTGTGATGCTACACCTATGTCAGGAGGCCAGAAGCACAGTGGCTAAGAATGTGCACCTTGGAGTCAAGCTTGCCCAGATGTGAACCCCAGAGCCATGTGACCCTGAGTAATTACTTAATCTCTCAGTTCTCAATTTCATCATCTGTAAAATAGAATAATAGCCACTCCTTCACAGATATGTTGTTAGGATCAAATCACATAAAGCGTGTGTATTATCTTGTCTCCTTATTACCAATTCTCTGTCTGGTCTCTATTGTATTGTACCTAGTCTTACCTGTTCTTATGCTTTGTGGAAAGGGGGAGTAGAGGACTGCAGCTGAGTCACTGCCATGGAGATGGAGTTCATTAAACACTCCTCGATTGCTTGAATGCATAGAAGATCCACTTTGCCATGGGTGTGAGTGTCCCTTCCCAACATATTTAGGGTCCCTTTTCCTAGTGTCACCCTGATACTTCCCCTGTAAAGAAATGGAACTTGCTCAGAACTAAATACAGTGTTAACCCATCTTCATCCCAATTTAAAAAGAGAGGAAACAACCGGAAAAAAAAAAAAAAAAAAGACCAAAAGTGATCTTTTATCTTCTGATGGGGCCAAAAATTTACTCCGAATTTTGTTTGAATGGAAACTCAATATCCCAGTGTACAGATAGAAACTCTGTGTACGGAAGTTTTTCCAAATTTTTTCTTTGAGTACCTCATAAGTAAAAACATTTGAACACATACAAATATATACACATACATACATATTTATTTCATTCACTGAACAAATATTTACTGAGCATTCACTATGTGCCTTACACTGCTCTAAGTGCTGAAGATACAGAAGGAAATGAAAAAAATATATATCTTTGCCCTGTTACTTGTGGCTCTCCTACACGTAAGTTTTTATTTAAAAAATATGTATATAATATATATATATATAAAACATATGGTATAAAGGATATGTACCATGGAGAAAAGAAAGAAACAGTGGCAAGGAGTGTGTGGAGTGGGCATTTTAACTGGAGCGGCCAGAAAAGAATTCACCAAGAGGGTAATATTCAAGCAAAGATCTGAGAGAGGTGAGGGTGGACCATGCAGATACCTGGGGAAGAGCTTCACAGGAAGCAGGAGGCTCGGGGCCTGAGGCAGGAGCGCACCTGGCACATCCACTGAATAGAGAGGAGGCCGCTGTGCTGGAGCCAAGGAGCCAGGGAGAGACTGGAAGAGACACGCTGGACAGGTGAGTGGCAGGACTGGGAGGAGAGGGCCCGGGGCACCACTGTAGGATGTCAGCTACATGATCTGAGAGCCACCACCCTGAGAGCTATGTTGGATAGAGTGCGGGGGCCAAGGCTGGATGGGGAGGACCAGTCAGAAGGCCACTGCAGGCATCTAAGCTGTGGTTTGGCCAAGGTGGCCAAAAGCGGAAAGTAGAGCTAAGAGGGTTTTATAGTACTAGCATATAATATACATTAAAAGTACACACAAACAACATTTTTAAGAATTTTAAAATTCTTTCTCAAAGTCAATAAGGCACCCTGTTCACCCCTGGAGTGGGGGTGCCCCCCGTCCTCTTTAGGAGGCCACTGTTCAACAAAAATTGGTTGGCTGACCTGTATCAATTGACCTGAATTTCTGCCTGGCCTTCTGCTGTGATACTTGTCCTGTGCTCACTTCCTATCTTCTTCTTCATTCTGCCAGTCTTAGATACCAAAACAAGTTTCCTCCACAGATGGAGTGTATCTACACATGTTGATCTCATGCAAGAAATCCCTCCTTGTGAAAGCTGATGGTCTTTGGGTCAACTGCACCCAATATCTGGGGCCAATGGTTGGGAAACAGACTTCTTAGACCCAGATATTATTGTGGAGTTCAATAAAACAGGATTAAGGAGAGAACCCAGGCTGTTTGCTAAAGCAGCCCCTCTGAGGAAGGCTACAGAGGGCCCCCCAGCTCACCACAGCTCTCAACAGACAAACATGGGGTCTGAAAGTTTGCTCCCCTTGCCCTGCAAGATGCTCAAGGGAGTCTCAAAAGGCCACACTGAGAAAAGCCCCAGGGGCTCTGTGTCCCCAAAACCAAGCTCCTGGAGACACTAGAAGATGGAACTGTGGGGGAAAGGACCCCTGACTCAAGCAGAACTGTGGGTGCTGGAGGGAAAATCAGAAGTTCATGGAAGGCAGATACTTTTTGAAACCAGATTCCAAGAGTTGAGAAGAGGTTGACATTGAAATACCTGGGGTGCTCTCTTAGAACGTTAGAATGCTGCAAGAATTTAGAGGACTCTCCACCCACCCACTCCCATTTCACAAAGAAACTAAGGCCAGGACCTGCCCAAAGCAACACAACTATTAGAAAAAGAACCATGAGTAGAATCCGGATCTTCGGATTCCCAATCAAGTGTTATTTTAAAAATAAGTGAAAGCAAAACTAAAGCAATTTAACATGGAAATCTTTAGAAACAGGTTAGAACTGTGATTAAATGTTGCGTGTCTAGGCCTCAGATGTTTCTGCACACCTCTAATTTTAGGAGTTGGTTGGGGTCAGGGTGGGGGGCTCCCTTGGGGCAAAATGGCCTCTTGGCATTGAAGATACCTTAGAAAGTTACATGGCGGTGCTTATGACTCATGAGGGTGTGTTCGAGGGGATAAGAGACAAATGAAAACCAAGAAATACAAGCAAACATTGGCTTAGTAAAGCCTGAAATGGCCCAAAGATGGATTACATGCTTCTTTTCTTTGCTTGGCCCAATCAATAGAGTACTAGACAAATTTTCAGTTTTCAAAAGGAGAGACAAGTGAAAGGATCCTTAAAAGTTATGAATATCATCATAAAAAATTAGAGTCATGAATCATTCATTTCAACCTCTTGGGCGACCAACTCTTTCAGAAGCATCAACACTGATAAGAGAAAATACCTGCTCTACTAACTTTCCAACGGCAGAGCAGAGGGCGAAGATGATGTTGGCAAAAGGGTAGTAAAGGAATAATCAATAAAATGGATAATCTATAAAATGAAGAATCTTAGATAATCTTGGGTTATCTATAAAATGAAAGCGGGGGACAGGGCAGGAATCAGTTCCTGAATTACTGACGTCGGTTAAAACTCTTTTCTGGAGCCAGAAATTAACTGTTTGACTTCGTTACCTGGGGAGCTCAGTTAGAGCTCATCTGCAAACACACCCTTCTCAGCCACTACACCCATGCAGGGTTGGGTCACAGAGGGAGAGAGTGGAGCCCAGGCACTGGAAAGGCGCCCAGTCCAACCTCTTCATTTTACAAAGAGGAGCCTGAGGCCCACAGAAGGTAATCTGACTGGCCAAGGGTTGGCTAAGGCACAATATATGCTACCTCTCCTTTATCTTATACCCACAGCAAACACGGATTATCAATCATCACATTTTCCCCCATCTCTGGCTGCAAGAGCCACAGTGCTCCTGACATATTGCTCCTGCAACCCCTGACCAACTGGTCAGAGCTGATGTGTGAGAAAGAAGCCAATTTGCAACTCGGGCCTTGCATAAGGTTATAAAACAGTCTTTATCATACCAGCTCCCGTGTAAATCTGACTGGAAAGACAGTGACTAGTCTACTAGCCAAACTAGTTCACTATTACTGTCATTTCAATACTGAAGTGAGCAAACATAGTTTATGTGATGTGACCTTGTGTCCAGGTTTACCTGGGACAGCCCTGACTCACACCTGTTTCCTCAGTGTGATATTTAATGGTACCCCCTATCATCCTCAAAGGTGTCCCAGTTTGGATTAACATGATATGGTCATCCAAATTCTATGTAACTCCTAATCACCTACAAACACTTATAAATGTTTATTTGTTTTCTGAGTACACAGTGTGTCAGGAAAAGAACCACTGACCCAGTCACCAGCAGTTTTGCAAAACACTTTCAAATAATACTAAACCCAAATAATCTTTTAAAGGGCCTCAGGGACCACTACTCTCATCAACCTCTTTTATATATTGAGCTTTAATACGGAATTTTCCTTGGGAAAAAACAAAAAGGAGAGCCATAGCTTATGCAATTTTGGAAACCACAGGATTATAAGATCTCTGTAGCCCCTGCCTATTTTTAAATTTCATGTTATAGTTTCGCCTATAAAAATTCACATTGGACTTCCCCGGTGGCATAGTGGTTAAGAATCCGCCTGCCAATGCAGGGGACACAGGTTCGAGCCCTGGTCTGGGAAGATCCCACATGCCACGGAGCAACTAAGCCTGTGCGCCACAACTACTGAGCCTGTGCTCTAGAGCCCACAAGCCACAACTGCTGAGCCCGAGTGCCACAACTACTGAAGCCCACACACCTAGAGCCCGTGTTACTGCAACAAAGAGAAGCCACCGCAATGAGAAGCCTGCGCACCGCAACGAAGAGTAGCCCCCGCTCGCCGCAACTAGAGAAAGCCCGCGCTCAACAAAGACCCAATGCAGCCAAAAGTAAAGTTAAATAAATAATTGCTTGTAACACAACACTGTAAATCAACTATACTCCAATAAAAAATTTTTTTTTAATTCACATTATATTGTTGAAATAGAAATCTTTTTAAAGAGTGTTTCAGGCTGGGCTCCCCTGGTGGCACAGTGGTTGAGAGTCCACCTGCCGATGCAAGGGACATGGGTTCGTGCCCCGGCCCGAGAGGATTCCACATGCCGCGGAGCGGCTGGGCCCGTGAGCCATGGCCGCTGAGCCTGTGCTCCGCAACGGGAGAGGCCACAACAGTGAGAGGCCCGCGTAACGCAAAAAAAAAAAGAATGTTTTAGGCCTATTTCTGGCACAAACAAGTGTGCCTTTCTGAGTTTATATTTACTCTCTGTTTAGAAGAAAAGAAGAAGTAAAAGTTGAAACCTTAAAAAATTTTTTTCAATCAACCCAGGGCTAGACCTTGTGCACCACTGCTGGAGTTACACTAAAGCAGCCAGTTGTTAACTGAGAGGCATAAATTCAGTTTATTTGGAAAACCCATTGGTCTAGACATCATAGGTATCACGTTGATGCTCAAGAGAAAGATACCAATATCATCATGTGGAATGTTTAAAATTCTTACCTGGCTACCTAGACAGAAGCTAGAAGGAAATATATCAAGCTGCCAAGAGTAGCTCTCTCTGAGCACAGAGACTGCAGAGGGTTTTAACTGTTTATGCTTATCTAGCTTTCTGATTTTTCTACAATGACCACAGTTTATTTGTTAATGACCAAGAAAAAAATCACCAAGCTACCAACCAACACATCATTCTCCAGGGTAGGGAGGTGAAAGGCAAATGGGATAAGCCAGGCCCCAGTGTGACAGGAGCAGAGGCCTCAGAGCAGCTCCTGACTCTGCCAGACCTGGTTCTGGCCCCCGAGCCTGGAGGAATGCGGGAGTGTGGCTCACCCGGAGCCTTCCCGGTAAATAAGAACAGGCATCTGTGAGTCCTACGGTGCACTGCCCTTTCAACTATCGTAAGTATAGCTTTGTGGTCAGAGTCCCACCTGTGCAATCAGACTGCCAGGGTAGGACACTGCACTCCATCACTTACTGGGTGTGTGACCTTCAACAAGTCAATTAGCCTCTTTATTCCTGTTTTCTCATCTGTAAAGTAAGAATCACACAACCACCTACCTCCTAGCATGGCTGTGAGGATTAAGACAGACGATTCATGGCAAGGGCCCAGCATACAATAAGATCACAATAATGTAAGCCATTATTAGGTCTCTGCCATGAAACACCAGTCCTCAAGTGCCCTCCCCAAACCACGTGACTGCATCCCAAGACAACTAGAGAAGGGTCCACAGAATAAAGCCTTTATTTTCCCTTCTTCTCTGCTGAAGTCAGGACTGGACACAGAGTTTGCTGTAAGCCCAGTGCTGCCAGGAGCCCCGGAAGGACAAGGGCAGCCCAGTAAAATATGTAACGTGTCCCAAGACCCCACACTACGGGCTAGAAATGCTTCTTTCAAAGTTACAGGATTTCTAGTTTCTTGCCACTGCCACGGCTGCCAGCCACTGCCTTTGGCAAGGAGGTGGGTGACTCAAGTGTGAGCTATAGGACTTGGCAAGAGGACACCAAACCAAAAGGCCTCCAGGCAGGAAGCTCCAAAAAGGGCCCCCTGCAGAAAGAGTTTGTCTACAGGCAACCCTCGAGATGGAGATGGCATTCCGCTGTCACTAGCAAATTCAGGAAGAAGAGTGAATATTTCAAAGGTCCAATAGCACTTACCATTCTGCTTCAGAACTTTGAAAAACTTTTCTGGGGGGGCCAGGCTAAAGATATGACCACACTCTTAAAATCACTGCAGTGCCTTCACTACATGACATAAAGAACACCCCCCGTAGCCCTGCAAAGTTCAATATCAAATAAAATTGCAAAGAATTTCACATCTATCTTCAAACAAAATGTATTACATTTGGATGCAATGAAATTTTCTTTCCCAAACTTAAAATTACCTCACTTTACCAAAGATATAAATAAACCTCCCAACGTCCATCTATGAGGAAATAATTGCATTATTAATGTTAATTACATAGGTGAGTGTGTGCTGTGCTGTATAGGGTGATCAACTTGACCTGATTTGCCTAGAATGTCCTGGTTTTAGCACCAAAAGTCCCACATCCTCGAAAACCCCTCAGTCCTTGGCAAACCAGGAAGACTGGTCCCCCTAACGCTGCAAGAAAATTGATGTGTGTTTTGTGAAGGGGAAAACAGAAGAGACAGTTAAAATGCAGAAGTACTCAATGCGAAGTCTGTTTGCAGCAATAGCTCCCAGTTCCTTTTCATAGTAAAAAAGAAAAAAAAAAACCACCACACTTGCCTCTCCCTTCCCCCTTTCTTTCTGCTCTCCCAAAACAGAGTTAGGAAAAGGCATTTTCCTCCTCTTGCATGATGGAGATGTCAGCACAGGACTGACTGTTGAGGTGTTGACCGTCATCGCCAGCAAGCTCCCGCACCCAGCTTCAGCGGGACCAGAAACGTCACCTGCTTTCATGTACACGTGAGACTTACATGATGTTACAAACCAATGTTACCTCACTTTAAAAAATAACAAAATAAAACTCAAAAAAACAAACAAAACCAAAATAATAAAACAAACAACTAGTGATTCAGGTTATCAACAGCAAGAATGTGTCCTCAAACTAAAAATCCAAGAACCCTGGCAAAAATAAGATCCACCTTGCAAATAGGGTGTTAAACAGATGAGAGGCAATTAACAAGTGACTGCTTTACAAACAGCTGAGTGGAGACCTAGGCACTCTTCTACAAACTCTAAGGCCCAGATTCAAAGCAGGTGGCTCCCTACCCACAATAGTGAAGCAAAGCTCCTGCAACAGGAGTTTAAGCAAAGGGTTTTGAAGCCTCTGGTGAGGTTAAGAACCAGCTTCTAAGAATTTAGTTTCAAACTGAAAGGTAAGACCATCTAAGGCAAGAAAGACCACACACTTCCTGGACCTAAAGCCTCGCAGAAACCATCACTGTTCACCACTCCATGGCACCCAGTCTACCTCCTCACCCAACCTCCCTCCGGTTTTGCCCCAAGATAGGCTGGCAATTTGTAGATGCTGTTGAATCTTAGAACTCCTTAGTTTCCCTTTATGCATCAGTAAATGGAACCAACTGAAGGTCATACAACTTCTTTCCCCCCACAGTAATACTAGTTTGTTGGGGGAAGGGTTGGGATGTATTCAGAAACACTTTAAAAGAGAAACTATCTTTGAAAGTCCTACTGTGATAAGTCCTGGAGAATAACTTCCTTTCTTTCTAAGACCAAGTACACTTTTCACTAGTGTTGATCTGATTGAGGAGAGGATGCCTTCTTGTCAGCTTTCCAACACATCCAATGACAAGATGGAGGGAGGTGTCTTAACCCCTAGAAGAAAGCACAGGAACCTGGAAGGCAGGAGCCAGGAGTGCATCTCTACCCTACAAGTCAACAGCTGGGTCCTTGAGGAAGACATGCTTCCCTTCTCTATACCTCAGTTTCTTCATTTAAAAAATCAAGGATCTGGGTGAAGATCATCTTTGGCATTCCTTCCAGCTCTAAAATTCTATGTGAAATTCCTCTGTGTATGTGAAAATGACAACGCCTATTAGAAGCATTTTTTGTACTCTGAAGATGAAGATTTAGGCATTAACAGAGAAATATAGTAACTTGCACTGGCAAAGATAACAAGACCAAGGCAGACTAAACTTGGAAGATTTAAAACAACCAAATGTCTAACAGTTGTTAAGTATGTGACCAAAAGGTCGAGGGGAAGCCTAAACTAGTATCAACTTACAAGCACTCTTCAATGCTCTGGAACCAATGCGAACAAGTAGATTCATCACGATTACCAGCTGCTGCTCCCCCTGCTAAATTTAACGATAACGTGAATTTTAATTCAGTGATCCCTCCCCCACACAGAAAAGAAAATTTTAAAAGCCTGAAAATACTTATGGAAAGCAAAGCAAAACTTTAAAGGCAGGAGAAAAATTATCGTGATGACTGACTGTATTTAAGTCGCAGGAAGTTCTGGCTGGATACTGAGGACAGCGAGGCACGAGGCGCAACCCACTGTATAAGTATGAGATGTTTAACACCAAGGACTGGCATGTTTGACCGTGTGTGTCAAAGTCAAGACTGCCTTGCCGCCTACCGGGACCGCAAAACAATGTTCATTTCACTATCCATGAATAAATAGCAGAAGAAAAAAAAGCAAGCTGTTTCCTTTTTTCGTAGGACGAGCTGCAGAGTTTTGTCATGCAACTTGGTTGGGCGCCTGTGAGTGTCAATGCCCTCAGAGCAGCGGAGTCCGCAAAGGTAGGGTGTTTCCATTCCACAGACCTGAAGTGAGGACTGTCAACCGAGCCAGCAAATAGCCCCACCTTTCCGAGCAAAGGACTCCAGAGCTACCCTGTGCGGTAGCCCACAGTCTGTGAGTGAAGCCCCGTGCCGGACTTCACTCCTCTTGGGAGAGCCGCGCCAAGGGCCCCCATCGCGCACCACGCACACACAGCCTCTGGGCTACTAAAGAGGAAGTCAGGATGTCATGTCAAGAGGGTAAAGACAGCCCGACCACACGAGAGCCGCGGTATGGGCCAGTCTCCGGCTTGGCTGGGGGGGTCTCTTGGCTTGTCCCAGGCTGCCATCCCTTCTCCCTCTCCATCCACGGTCCTCCTCCCGGCGGCGCGGACCAGCCTCCCCTCGGCCCACCGGGGCTGGCGGAGCCCACGCTGCGCAGCGCCACAGGAGCCGGAGGAGCACCTCGAGCCTCCCCTCCCCCTGCCCAGCCCGGGCCCTCGGACAACGCACTCCCGCGCACCTCCGCACGCCAGCGGGAGCCCCGCCGCCCCTTCCCCAGCCCCTGGGGCGCCCCGGCCGCCGAGCCGTGCGCGCAGTTCCGACGGCCCAGGGCGGGGACCGAGCCGGGGAGCAGAGCTGCAGCCGCCGGCTTTCGGAGCAGCCGGCGGCCGCACACACTCCTCCCCTTCGCCGCGAGTAAACAGCTCGCTGGCACGCTCCGCGCCGCGCCCCCATCCCCCCGCCGCGGCTCCGCGCCGACCCGCGCGCCGGCGCCGCCGCCGCCCCCTACCTGGTCGGTGAGTTTGAGCACTGCCATTCTTCTGCTCCTTGGCGCGCACACACATACAGGTCCCCGGCCCGCAGATGTCACGCCAGGAGCCGGGGAAGCGGAAGGGACTGCCAGGGGAAAGGAAAAAAAATCTGGCTCCCGAATTTGACAGCCCTCCCCCTGCTCCTCCTCCGCCGCCTCCTCCTCCTCCCGCCGAGAGGCTGACACTGGCTAGTAGGGTTTGCAGCCGAGCCCGCCCGCCTTTATACAGGAAGTACCGGCTGCTGCCAGCCGGGCCGCCACTGACATCACCGCGCGCTGCCTCGCTCGCCGCCTCGACGCCTGGGCCGACGCTGCCTCCTGCCGCCCGCGGCCGCGCCTCGCAGCCCGCGGCCCTCGGCGCCCGCCCACGCCCGCGCCCGCCCCCGGCGCGCCGCCGTGGGGCCGGACTGTCGCCTGCTTCCGCACCTGCACTCTGCGCAGGGGTGAGCGGGACCGGGGCCCGTGGCTGCCCCCGCTGCCCCCACCCAGGGCATGCACGATTAGAGGCCCCTCTCCCGGGGGGCTGATCGTGACCCCCACACACACCCTCGCCCTGTCTCACACAAACACCCACAAACACAACCTGACGAGCAAGCCCTGTGGACACACCCCGAGGGACAAGAAAGGCTGCACTCACACGCAGCCAACTTCAACCCTGGAGATTGGATCACACGCCTTCCCCTAAACCTCTCCCCCTAATCCGGAATCAGACTGCACAGCACTTCAACTTATCCCACCTGGGCAAGGGGCCACTATGCTGATGCTCTCTTTGTGTAATACGGGAAGGCCCCGACGCTAATTCTTTAGCGAGTGTTTGTCAAACATTTGGAGGGTGGGGACAAGGGCTCTGGCCCTTGCATCTTGTTCTCCAGCTACCTCCCAGTTGGACACGCGCAGAACCCCATCATTAAATTCAAACTTTGGGTGTTGATTTGGGGAGGAAGGAGGTGGAGCGGAGTTACCAGAGAAGAAAAGAGGTCTTAAATTACCGCATTAATTGGGCTTTTGAGGATTTCCACCTGTTCTGACTCATTCATTTCTACAAAATCCAGTTACCATGCTCTTCAACAGATAGAAGACCCAGCTGTCAAACAGCATGGGATACACGCACAACGGTAATAGTCATAATCAGAGTAAAGTGTTAATACTTGTGGAATCTGAAGCAAACGCTTATTCATTCAACAACCATGTACTGACTGCTGACTTTGTACCGGATACTGGCTAGACACAGTATGTAAAGGGGAGCATAAACATCTAAGATACCTAGTCTTAGGAGGTCTCTGACATAAATAGTCATCACTAATGAATGTAATTACAGAATGAGATAAGGGATCACAGGGGGGAAATAATACTTGTGAAGGAATCCATGACAGAGGAATCAGGCCAGACTGGTAGGTGAGGATGGGCTTCCCTGTGAAAGAGACAAGAGTTGAGATTCTTCAGGAGAAAGGGTTAAGTGGGCAAGTGTATGGGGTGATGCTCCCAGGCAGCCCCACGTGCCCCTGGCATGCCATGGAACAAACCTACAGTTGAACGGCAAACCAAAACCACAGTATCTACCCTTCATTCACAAACCAAATGTGGACTCTTCCTCCCCACTTTCAGAGCCTCCCCAAAGAGTCTCTGTGAGAAAGGAGAGGAGGGATGGTAGCTTTTGCTTAGTATCCTCCCATTTATTATCTAACCATGGGCTTGGAATTCAGTCACACAGGCAAGGGGAACCAAGAAAGCACTCTCCTGGCTTCCACTCCACTATCCTCAGTGATGCACAGAGACAAAAAAAATTCCACTCCAAGGCCTCCCTCAAACACAAAATAGTTTGCTTTTGCTGCATCTATGAAGCAGTTCTTCAGTGCTGTTGTTGGTATGTCTATTTATTAATATCATCCTGCATGGCTTTGTAACTGAACAGGACACTGACTTCTCTACCTAAATATAGCTGTCTTTCAGAAGAGTGATAACATATGATTTGATTTGGCAGATGTACTCAAGGTCCACTTGCTTCATCATGGGCATGCCTACAGGTAAGTTCTTGGGACCTCGTTTGAAAGGAGGAGCAAGCAGTTCTCAACCCTTTCAGACCCATCATCCCTTTTTATAACTAGTATTTTTAACACTCATTACTATGAAATGAAATCCATAGGTAATATTACCTACCTAGGCAAATTTCCCTCCAAATCAATATAATGTCCTAATTGTATAATAAAGGAAAAATAAAAGGGAAGCAGTTTATAATTAATGTGTATTTCAATAAGTAAATGCTATAGCACAACTCTATTGGAAGACAAATAGTAAGATGCTTGCACCTGTATGTAGAACCATTGTGAATGAGAGAACGACAAACGCAATCCAACTTGAATGTTTTATTAGCAACTCACATATAAACATTGGTGTTGTCATTGGTGACATGATTTTGTGAAAGGTTGAATAGTTCCTGGTCAAGTTCCAAACAAAATAAAGAGCGGAAGATTAAGCTAAATTTGCTGATATGGGTGCATTTACCAGAAAGTCTGGATTTAATGTGTGAGCTCATGAATTGAAAGTAACTCCAACAGTTTGCTTCATTGGTTAAAAAAACTCAGACTCAGTGGTGGTCTATATTTGATGAGATGGAGATGACAGAATGTCCCTGGTACAATGTAGAGGAAAAAAAATCCAAAGGTTTATGGAGATGGGAATGTTGGAGTGATTTTATCATGCATACTGTATACCCACCCCCAAACTATAAACCCCTACAGTAAGGCATTGAAAAATACATTAGTGGGACTTCCCTGGTGGCGCAGTGGCTAAGAATCCGCCTGCCAATGCAGGGGACACAGGTTCAAGCCCTGGTCTGGGAAGATCCCACATGCCACGGAGCAGCTAAGCCCATGTGCCACAACTATTGAGCCTACACTCTAGATCCCACGAGCTACAACCACTGAGCCCGCGTGCCACAACTACTGAAGCCTGAGTGCCTAGAGCCCGTGCTCCGCAACAAGAGAAGCCACCGCAATGAGAAGCCTGCGCACCACAACCAAGGGTAGCCCCTGCTTGCTGCAACTAGAGAAAGCCCGCGTGCAGCAATGAAGACCCAACGCAGCCAAAAATAAATAAATAAAATTTTTTTTAAAAAGAAAAATACATTAGTAAGGGGAGCACCAGAAAAGCTCTGTGGTAACTGGATATGATGGTGGGAAATGCTTCCATTGAGACGACTCCCTGATTTCTTTGAGAGTGGGATCCTGGGATGTCAAAGGCCAAGTGGCAGCACTTAACTGGCAGGGACCAGGCAGACACTTACTATACTGGGTAGCAGGGACAAAGTGGTACTCAAAGGTCTTGACCTACAGGGATATTTCGTAATGCCCTAGGTGGCCACAGGAATGAAATATATGGAGAGACTTCTGAAATATTCTTTGATCTCTTTAAGAAGTAAAACTCTAGGTCTGCTGCCTGAAACCTGACTTGAGCCATCAAATGAAATCATTCTTCTCATCCAGTTTCCATACCTCAGCCAGTTCACAGACACAGACCTTGATTGAAAGGGTAGCTGGTCCCCTTGAAGAAGAATCTTGCAGCATTGCCATAAATATATACTACAAATCTTCATCCAAGCCTTCCCCAGGGGAACCTGATGCCATTTATTAGGGTGACCATACACTGGGAAAAAGGAAGTACCCATCTATTTCAAGGATTATTTGATATTGTTTCTGAATTAATGTTAATTCCTGAGATCCAAAAATATCACTGGGTCCACCAATCAAAGTGCAGCCTTATGGTAGTCAGATGGTAAATGGAGTTTTCACCCAAGTATATATCACCATGGATCCAGTAGGTTTGCAGACCCACCCTGTGGTTATTGCCCTACTTTTTTTTTTTTTTTTTTTTGCGGTACGCGGGCCTCTCACTGTTGTGGCCTCTCCCGTTGCAGAGCACAGGCTCCTGACACGCAGGCTCAGCGGCCATGGCTCATGGGCCCAGCCGCTCCACGGCATGTGGGATCCTCCCGGACCGGACCAGGGCACGAACACATGTCCCCTACATCGGCAGGCAGACTCTCAACCACTGCGCCACCAGGGAAGCCCCTGCCCTACTTCTTGAATATATAATTAGAATTGACATGCCCAGTTACTGGCAGAATCACCACATTATTTCTCTGACCTACAAAGTGAAGGCTATTGTAGTAGGAAGGGCCAAGTGGAAGCCTCTGGAAATTTCCTCTTGCTACCAGGATAGAAAACCAAAAGCAATACCATATCCCTGGAGAGATATAGAAATTAGGACCACCATAAAAGATGTGGATGATGCAAAAGTGGTGATACTATCACTTCCCACTTTTAACACACCTGTTTGACCCATCTAGTGGCAGGTGGATTTTGGAGAATAATTATGAATTGTTATGAACTTAATCAGATGGTAATGCCAGTTGCAACTGCAATTCTATATGTGCTGTCTTCATCTATTCCAATTTGCACTAAATCTATTTTCTTTTATGTGGCGAGGCCAGCAGCATACCTTTATAGTCTTGTCTGTGGGATATAAACTCCTTTGCTCTCTGTCATAATCTAGTCTGCAGAGATCTTGATCACTATGTTAGATTCGTCAAGCTGATTAGACCTAATAAACAGGAAGTAACAAATACTTTAGACTTTTTTTTTTTTTTTGGCCATACACGCGATGTGCAGGATCTCAGTGCCCCGTCCAGGGATGGAAACTGTGCCCCCTGCAGTGGAAGTGCAGAGTCTTAACCACTGGACTGCCAGGGAAGTCTTAAAATTCACCATCTTAGTGAAGTTTCTGGAGATCCAAGTGATCTGAAAGATATCAAGATATCCCTCCAAGGTGAAAAACAAGTTGCTGCACCTTGTACCACCTACCACTAAAAATGAGACACAATAGTTGTTGGGCCTCTTTGGATTTTGGAAGAAATATATACTGCATTTGAGTGTGGTGCTCTGACCCATCTACCCAGTAACTCATAAGGCTGGCATTTTTTATCAGGAGTAAAGAAAAAGAAGACTCTGTAACAGGACCTTATGATCCAGAGGAATCCCATGATACTTGAAGTGTCTGTGGCAAACATATACATATACATCTGCCACTGGCAAACTCTAATAGAAGATCCACAATGCAGCTTTCTTTAGTTTCACAGCAAAGCCATGCCCTCTTCTGCAGATAACAATTCTCCATTTGAGAAACTGTACCTAGCTTGCTACTGAATTTGAATGACTGGCCATGAGACATCAAGTGACTATGCAACCTCAGCTGCCCATTATGAACTGGATGTTATCTGACCCATCAGCCCATAAGGTTGGGCATGCACAAGAGCAATCCCTCATCAAATGGAAGTGGTATGTAAGAGACAGCTTGAGCTGGTCCAGAAAGCACAAGTTGCCTTAGCCAGTGACTTAGATTCCTTTGATTCTTACTCCTGGTATATTGCCTCCTCATCATCTTCAATCAGTTAACTGGTTTACATACAGTTCTCCTCAATACACCGGCACAAGCTGGAAGTGGTCTGTTCTAGCATTAGAACTCCCATGAGGAACGCCCCTGATGGTAGTACTGAAGGGAAATTCTCTCAGCACAAAGAATGTCCTGCAGTGCATTGGGTGTCTACTTTGTCTGGATTGAGAGATGGCCAGAGGTATAGACCTACACTCATTCATGGGCAATAGCTGATGGTTTTCCTGAACGGTGAATAACTTGGAAAGAAAAGATTGGGAGACTGATGACAAGGAGGTCTAGGGAAGAGGTATATGGATGCACTTCTCAGAGTGGGCACAAAGTGTGAGGATATTTGTGTACACCAAAGGGCATCCACTCAGATTTCAAAATCAGGGGGATGACACATTTGATGGAGTTGGCCTCTTTTTCCACCTACTGCAGTGCTTGCACAAAGTAGCCATGCAGTCAGGAGCAAAGGATATTCATGGGCTCAAGAACATGGGCTTCCCCACAGTAAGGTTCATATCCACCAACATCAGAGATCACCCGTTGAGTTCCAATATGGCACTATTTCCAGGAGAAAATAGCCAGTAACCTAGTAACAGATTGATTGATTATACTGGACCCCTTCCATCATGGAAGGGACAGCTATTTGTCTTACTGGAATAAACACATATTTTGGATATAGATTTGCTTTCTATGCTCAGAATATTTCTGATATTATTATCAACCATGAACTCATTATACCTTACTCACTGTTATGATATTCTACATATTACTTCTTTCCAGGGAACTCATTTCATAGTAAAATAAATGCAGCAATGGACTCGTGCAAATGGAATTTGGGGGGGGCGGTGCCACACTGCACGGCTTATGGGATCTTAGTTCCCTGACCAGGGATTGAACCTGGGTACTCTGCAGTGAGAGTCCTAACCACTGGACCACCAGGGAATTCCCTGGAATTTGCTAGTCTTATCATATGACCCACCAGCCAGAAGCTCCTGGAAGGATGATGGAATAGCCCACTGAGTTCTGGTGCCAGTTAGGAAATAACATGTTAAAAACTGAAGTTCCGTTGTATAGGATGCAGTATATGCTTTGAGTCAGTGCCAATACATAGTACTGTTTCTTTCAAAATACACAGGTTCAAGAATCAAGGGGTGGGGAAAGTGGAAGTGGTTCCTCTCATCATTATACCCAATAATCCACTCACACAATTTCTGTTTCCAGTTCCTGTAACTTTGAGCCCTGATGGTTTGGAGATTTTACTTCCCAACAGAGGAATATTTCCACCAGGGATCACAACTATGGTTCCACTGAGGTTGAGGTTGAGATGGTACCTCGGCACTTTGGGCTCCTCATACTATAGAAAAAAATCAGGTGAAGAAGGGGGTGCTGTCCTGGCTGGGGTGATTGGTTCCAATTGCCAAGAGGAAATTGGCTTTGCTGCTTCACAGTGGGGACAGGGAAGACTACGGGGACAAAAGGAGTGCATTCTTGGGCTTCCCTGGTGGTGCAGTGGTTGAGAGTCCGCCTGCCAATGCAGGGGACACGGGTTCGTGCCCCGGTCCGGGAGGATCCCACATGCCGCGGAGCGGCTGGGCCCGTGAGCCATGGCCGCTGAGCCTGCACATCAGGAGCCTGTGCTCCGCAGCGGGAGAGGCCACAACAGTGAGAGGCCCGCGTACCGCAAAAAAAAAAAGGGTGCATTCTTGATTTTCTGTGATACCTCTTAGCACTTCCGTGTCCTATACTAAAAGTTAATGGAAAGCTACTATAATTTTTTTTAAAAGAGTTTAAAAGTAGATTCACACCCTTCAGGAATGAAGGTGTGAGTCTTGCACACTTTTAGTTCTGGTAACTAAACTTTTCCCTTTGTTCCCCAGCCCAATTGACGCCGCTGCTTCCCTCTTTGCTTTTTCAGTCCTCCAACACCTGTTTCAGCAATTCTCCATATTAAATTATTTCTGTGGTTTGTTTTCCCGACTAGATCCTGTCTGCTACAACAACAGAGGTGCATCCCTGAAATAAAAAAAATCACTGAATATTAAAACCATATAAAACAAAACAAAAATATTATGTTTACATGTAAAGTGGGTTAAGCTCTAGGCTAAGATAATTAAAAACAGATTTTTTTCACCTACATGAATATTCAGTGGGACATTTGAAATTCGACATTGCATGACGCCTAGTATCTCTGATCCCCACCAAATAAATGCTTGGAACTTCCCTACTCTTTGTGACAACCAAATACACTCCCTCAAATTTCAAAAATATTCCCTAAGAGGCAACCCTCAGATCTACTGTACTGCAGTGATCACTACCTATGATTTTAATAAATCCACCCAACTTACTATGTCACATTTCACCGTGGTTGTTTTCTTTACTTGATTTATGCTTTTTTTTTTTTTTTGGCCACACCACGTGGCATGTGAGAGCTTAGTTCCCCAACCAGGGATCGAACCGTGCTCCATGCCATGGAAGCATAGTAGTCTTAACCATGGGACCGCCAGGGAAGTCCCCTGACTTATGCATCTTAAACTTGTGTAAATATAAATACACACATAAATATATGCTTGCCTATATGCCCATGTATGTCTATATGAATATATATGCCTGTGAATATACAAAACATATGAATGTATAATATATATCACTGTAGTGGACGCTGTGGTGTGCCACCCAGTTCCTACCTTCAAGACCAAAGCCCTCGCTCCCCCAACTCCTGAGAATGTTGCCTGCTGACAGCCTGTATTTGTCTTCCCCACAAGAACTGGCCTCAGCCCAGTGTAATCGTCTCACCCGAGATTACACCACCTCCCTGGAGGTATTGCTATCCAGTGAGTGGAAGGGAACAGAGGCCCAGCCCCCTAACCTCAATGTGGGACACTTTAGCCCCAGAGCTCCCCCGGGATCATCTGAGGCCTATGCTGCAACTTCATAGCAGATCAGCTTCTCCCTCATTCCCCACAGGTGGTGACCCTAAAAACCAATAAATCCCAGCATGCCAATCTCCACCTCAGAGACTGTTCCTGAGAAACCCAACCCAATGTAATCATCTATTTTGACTTGACGCTGGTGGTTTAGAGAGTTGATCCCCTGTTTGTAAAAAAATCAGAGCCACCCTCCCAGCCTAGGTGAAAGCCACAAGCAGAGCTGTGTAAATGCCGAACGAGGATAAATTTTGAATGAGGTTACCTCACTATGTCAGTGTGGAGACTTTTCAGTTTTGAAGCTGGTGTGGTCTTTGATGGAACAGTTAAGCTACAGGAGGTTCCAGGGTATCAGGGCTACAGGTGATCCCCACAGAGCACAACCCGGGGCCTAGCAGTCGAGGCTAAGGAGACTAGAACGTTTTGTCAGTGTATTTTTATACATTTTCATTTATAAGCGCTATTTATTTCTGCACACACCATGCTTCCTGGATTCTGAACAGCCATGGGGTTTATGTTTGTACCAATGGTTTAATAGCACTTTTTCAGGGAGGAGATAAAAATATTTCCACCCCATTAAATGATCCATATTAACGAGTCAACACATGTGAAGCACTTAGTACCTTGTACAGAGTCAGTGCAAGATGAATGCTAGCCATGATATCTATTGTTGTAAAATGTGAAAAGATGACAGCTTAGAATTGAAGAAATATAGTAGTTTTTTAAAATAAATATTGTAAAATTATTTTCGGTGTTAATTTATTGGAAGTTATGTTCTTTAGACCAGGGAATGCCTTCCGCAGCTCTTGTTCTTTACTGTCCTTGACCTTCTAGCACACGTGTAATCAGTAGCATTCAGTGTCGTACTTCATTGTTTTATTTGCTATTATTCATCTATTGTATTTAATTGTTTTGTGAGCATCCATTTTCTAATGACTTTTTATATTTTATTTTGTACTTGTTTTGTTTCCCTCATTATGTTAGAAACTTCTAGTGGGCACTGACCATGGCTTATACTTCTTTGGTATCCCCTATAGTGCTGGCTACTAAGTACAAATTCGATAAATAATGGCACACTATCTGATTTTAAAAGCATGAAAGTGGAGGGAATGATAGCTGCAAATGTAGTTATTCTACTCAATATGTACTAAGATTTTTTTCTTTAAATACTTACTCAAAATCCTACTTTCCTACCCAAAGTGTAAAAGTCAGCAACACAAAAAACTTTTCAGATGTAGAACAAAGTAGAAAGAGCTAAGTTTTTACAGTGATTTAGAAACAAAGTATTTAAAGTTTTCCTGTGAGGGGTTGCTACAATGAATATTGCGTTTGCTCTGGGTTAAGGCTTCCATTGTTTACTGTGGTTTCTAAAATTCCATTTATTTTCAACTTTTTTAGACAGCTGTGTTGGAAAAGCAAATCAAAAACAAGAGAAGATGAGAAAGACTCACCTTAAAATACAAAGGGATGGGCAATAAAGGAGAGAAGAGAAGCTGCAAAGAAATGTCAAAGAGGTGAAGTCGGTGGAGGTATCTCCATTAAAAGAGAAACCCCTCCCTGGTGGCGCAGTGGTTGAGAGTCCGCCTGCCAATGCAGGGGACTCGGGTGCATGCCCCGGTCCGGTCCGGGAAGATTCCCACATCCCGTGCGGAGCGGCTGGGCCCGTGAGCCATGGCCGCTGAGCCTGCGCATCCGGAGCCTGTGCTCCACAGCGGGAGAGGCCACAACAGTGAGAGGCCCGCGTACCGCAAAAAAAAAAAGAGAAACTCCTGATGGGGCATTTTAACATGCAGTGGTGGTCCTTCAGCTTCACTGGGACGCCGTAGAATCCGAGGCACCATTCTCAACCTTCCTCCAGAAAAATGATTATGCAAATTCACAAAATTTGTTAACTGCCACTCTTTCTTCTCCTTCACAGCCAAACTTCTCACAAGGGATGTCTCTTTGTTCTTATCTCCCCTTCCTCACCTCCACATCCCTCTCCAACTCCCCTGAGCCACTCCCCTGAAAACATAGCAGCTCTGACCAGCTCCACTCGGGCACATGCTGACAAACACTTTGTCTTTGGCCCAGAATGCATTTCTGTGTCTCAGGGCAACCGTATTTCTCCTGATTTCCATACCATCCAACTCCTCTCTCGGATGTGGCAAAATCACCTCATGCTCGGCATATCCAAAAAGAATTAATAATGTTCCCCTAAACCCATTCCTCCTCCTGTGTCTCCATCTCAGTAAATGACACTACCATGGACCTAGTTTGGTCTAAAAACAAAAGCTTAGGCTCTTCCAGGTCTGATCAATTCTGGTTTTGTCATATCTTTTAAATCTATCACTTATTCTGATCCCAATCTCCAGGACTTCTCTTCAGGACAGTCTCCATGTATACCCACCTTATTGGAGCAGCCTCCTAGCTGGTTTCCCTGGATCTATTCTCCATCCCACAGGCAGTACAATCTTTCTAAACTGCAAGCCTAATCAAGTCACTCTCCTTCAATGGCTTTCCATTACCTTCAGGCTATTGGCAAACACCTTAGCATGCTTGGTTTTCAAAGTCCTGCACTCTCCCCACCCACCCTTCTTCTTGCAGGGAAGCCAGGTTGCTCAATTCTGGAGCCGCCATTTCCATCCTGGTCTATGTGAATGATGACTGCTGGAGTAGTGCAGTGCACAACCTGTGAGATTAAACATGGCAGCCTCGCCTCTTTCTCACACTTCGTATACTGTGCTAAAAGCAGCTTCCCTGACACATCGTATTTCCCCTCACTCTGAGCCTTTGCATATCGCTGTTTCCCATTTATAATTTCGTCCAACTCCATGTCGTCTTCATCTGGTTAATTGTACTCGTCCTTTAGATCTCAATTTAGATATCCCTTACCAAGAAAGCTCTCCCTTACTCACACTGTCTCCCAGTTTTGGAATAGGAATTTCCCTAAGGCTTATGTTTAGTGCCCTCTGCTTAAATCCTATTTTTGTACTTATCCCTTGATCCTATAATTGTCTGTTTACTTTCTCGACTCCTCTTTTAGAGCAGGGACTGTGTTTTACTCACTTTTGTGTCTCTAGTTCATTGTACAGAGTCTGGCACATGGTAGATACAAAGTAAATACTTTTGAATGAATGCAACTTTGGGTAAATCGTTTAACCTAACTAAACCTTAGTTTATGGCTGGTCAAATAAGGCTAAGAATGTCTGTCCTCAATATTTTACAGAACAATATGACAAAATGTATGTGAAAAATGCTTTGAAAGTGGAAAGAAATAAAGAGATGGGAGAGAGAACAATTGTCATGGCATTACCATAAAGAGAAAGTGACAAGGAAAGGGATGATTCTAAGGAAAGGCATGAGACATACCGTTCCACTCCATCATGTGTAAGACTTTAATGCCTGTGCTGCTGAAGTGAGCACAGATTCTGTGCCTTGTCTTAAATTAGAATGAGCAGCCATAGTGCTTCAAAGAGACAACAAGTGGGAAATGAGGAATGTAGTAAAGAAGCCATCGTATCAGTTCATTAACTGGTCATACGATCTGTGAGATACAAATAATTATTTCTTTCTTGAAGACCAAGCTGTTCATAATGGTGTACCCAGGGTTCAGGAAATCACAGGATAAACTCAGTTCTTCTTCCTGGAACATCACTTTTACTTGGTGATTCAGGAAGTTAAATCATTTACTTGGTAAGTAACCTGAAGCAGTATTTTCATATTTATATAAATAAATGGGTATGTTATAGCTTGGACTGTAGCACTTGCATACATCTTTTAAATAAACCTAAGACTTCAAACATTTTGTACTTCCAGTGGACAACAGTCCCACACTGTCTCCCTTCACTCCCCCTACCAAATCTCCACACTCCCAAACCCTAGGAGTAAGTCTTTACCCAGTTATGCTCTTGGGATGCTTAGGAAAAGTTTAATAAGTACTGCTTTTAGAACTTTGGTAGGCTTCCATACTGCTGAAATGAAACAGAGACAGAAGAATCTTCAGCAACTACGGTCAGTTCATTTACCACAAGTTTATAGTTGAGCATTGATTTGTGTGTCTGTTCTTTGCTCCTTGCTTGCCCATTGCACTGGTCAGCAATTTTGTAAATATTGGTCACGAGTCCCCAGAAGAATCGAAAAAATTTTTAATGCAGCGGAATCCATACTAACTTAACACTAACAAGGAAAGAATTCGAACTCCATATCCCCTTGACATTTGGCCAGTAGAATCATAATTTTTGCATATAAAGGTCAACATATTATATCTAAAGGAAGGGGAAAAGGGAACTAACATTTTCTGAGCCTCTACTATATACCAGGCACAGTGCCAGGTGCTGTACATTCCCTCACCATCATCCCTCATCACCCCAGACACACTTAATCCTGCCTCCCTTTGTATGATTCCTGTACTTTATCTAACCTCTTACTACTTGGTCTAACACTTTAAATATTGATGATTTGTTTGTATCTCACTCTACTGTGAACTCCTTGTGGGCAGGTCCATTTCAAATTCATCTTTTTATCTCAAGCACATTCAGTGCCTGGTCCCATAATATTCACTCAGTCAAATTTTTATTAACTGAACTAAAATTATATCTTCTGATGTATAAGATGTTGTTAAGAAGATAATTCTTTCATACTCCAAAAATTCTTCTCTAAGTCACCTTGAACAGATTCATCAGCCACTAAAGAAATATAGAGCATAGCAGTTATATCAGTTTTTTGCCATTTTCAGGTCCTGGAACATTTCCAAGTCTCCTTCCTGTCCCCCAACAGTAACAACAACAAATATATATATATATATATATATATATATATATACACACACATATATATATGATTAGCATATAAAATAATAAACCATACACACTTTTTAATTATCTTTGCAAAGCACTCTTTTCAATAATATGTTAAGTAATCTGTGAAATATATCTTAAAAAAAAATCACTAAGTGTAAATCTCCCCTATTTCAGTGGCTTTAACAAATGACAACAAACAGGACCAAATGGTGCAGCCACTATGGAAAACAGTATGAAATATTAAAAACAGAACTGCCATATGATCCAGCAATTCCACTTCTGAGTATTTTTCCAAAGAAAACAAAAACACTCATGGGAAAAGATACATGCACCCCCATGTTCATTGCGGCATTATTTACAATAGCCAAAATATGGAGGCAACCTAAGTGTCCACCAACAGATGAATGGATAAAGAAGTTGTGAGATATATATACATATATATATGTATGTATACACACACACACACACACACACACACACATATATAAGGAAATACTACTCAGCCATTAAAAAAATGAAATCTTGGACTTCCCTGGCGATCCAGTGGTTCAGAATCCACGCTTGCACTGCAGGGGGCACAAGTTCAATCTCTGGTCGGGGAACTAAGATCTGGCATGCCACGCGGTGGGGCCAAAAATTACAAAAAACAAGAAGGAAATCCTGCCATTTGTGACAACATGGATGGAGCTAGAGGGTATTACGTTAAGTGAAATAAGTCAGACAGAGGAAGACAAATATCATGCTATCTCACTTAAATGTGGAATATGAAAACAAACAAACCAACCAAACAAAATGAATACAGACTCATAGTTACAGAGAACAAACAGGTAGTTGCCAGAGGGGAGAGGGTGTGGGTGTGGGTGAAATAGATGAAGGGGATTAAGAGGTACAAACCTCCCGTTACAAAATAAATAAGCTATGGGGCTGTAATATATGGCATAATAAATATCATCAATAATACTGTAATAACTTGCTATAGGGACGGATGGTTACTAGACCTATCATGGTGATCATTTTATAATGATCAATTGTAGTACACCTGACACTAACATAATATTGTATGTCAACTATATTTCAATTTTAAAAAAAAGAACAGTACTAAAGTCACACCGCTCATAGACGATTAAATATGCATTCTGAATTTCCAAGTCTGAAACCTCAGGATTGTTTTTCTTGCCTCCCTAAATCCAATGTAATCAAAACAGAGAAATTTCTTCTTCTCATCAGTGCACATCAGAGTACATATGAAGTAGGCACTGTATAAACAAACATGCGCGCGCGCACACACACACACACACACACACACACACACACACAAGCATAAAAGAGGAAAAATAATTAGAAACCAGGGGACTCATCAATGCTCTGATTTAGAACCTGCTCAAGTTTATGAATTCAAATGTTTTGAACCTAATCCGACTTCTCTCAAGTTCAAATTTACTTGACATTTGATATATTGTGACTTTCTGTTTTTGTAAAAGAACAGTTTCAAAAATGGTTCAGTAAGCTCTTTGGGGACTTCCCTGGTGGCGCAGTGGTTAAGAATCTGCCTGTCAATGCAGGGCACATGGGTTTGACCCCTGGTTGAGGAAGATTCCCACATGCCGTGGAGCAACTAAGCCCGTGCACCACAAGTACTGAGCCTGCGCGCCTAGAGCCCGTGCTCCACAACAGGAGAAGCCACCGCAATAAGAAGCCCACGTACTGCAACGAAAAGTAGCTCCCGCTCTCCACAACTAGAGGAAGCCCGCGCACAGCAACGAAGACCCAGCACAGCCATAAATTAATTAATTAATTAATTTAAAAAAATAAGCTCTTTGGACAGTGTCTAACTCCTGCAATGCAGGATTTGGAACAGTTAGCAGTAACTGAATAAGAAACATGCAATACATTTCTTAAAATGTGCACATTTTCAAAAACTCAGGGGGAAAAGTGCTTGACCTCGTCTATCTGTGGTTTCACTGAATATTTGAGAATTAGTTAATGACATTCAGAGACACAAAGATACAGCTGGATTTTCCCATCCAGTGTGCAGAACGCATAGCCGTCAGACAGCGATGGTAGAACCCATAGGAAAGTACCCTCAATTTTTGTAGAAACAGAGAAGAATTAAGATTTAGTGTCTGGCAGTTTGTCAGTTGGATGCATCATTAACAAGGAAATCAAGAACACAGCAAAAGAATCTAAAAATGTGCTTGCATGTTTTACATTTACTATTTCTCTGCAGTGTAATTGCCAGTGCATGGGCCATGGTGAAAAACAAGCTAGCAAATATCAAATCCACCAAATAGTTCACTGACAAGTCTTTGGGAGCCTTAATGAAGGTCTACAATAGCTCTTCTTGTCATACAAAAGCTTTTATCCAAGTAAACAGGCACTTAGAATAGTGCAGGTAGGATTATGGAGCCCCACTTCCTCAGCCCAACAGCCTCAGGTTACCTTAACTTTTAAGCCCAAATGTATTCCTGGCTAAGTGCCCCCTACTTCCAGTCCAGACCCTAAGTGACTCTGGGAAGTCACAAGGATGTTTCACATGCATTCAGGAATGAATCAACACAAATGAGGTGCTTCTACTCTCTCTCAGGGCTTTGCTGGTTATCCACTGAGTCTGCTGAGCTTTGGCAATCTGCTGCCAGCCCCATTGTTTTGCAATGTTCTGCTGAAGCTCACAGGGAAAATATCCTGCCCATAGCACAGACTTCAGTGCTCCCAAACCTGTAAAACCTTCAATGTGCCAAGTGCCATTGGTTCCTCTTCAGGATGCACCATGCCAACACCATGCTGTGTTCCATGCAGAAATGCAGATACCATACTTCTCTCCAAAAAGTTCACAACTATTGCCTGGGGCTGGGGGGATGGAAGCCAAGTAGTATGCTATCCTCCCACTCCCATCTCTGGCTCTAGGAAACCACCTGTGGTGGAATGTGAATTTATCAATTTACTTAATCTATCTCAGTTTAGATACAGCCAGAAGCATCCATTATAGTTACTACCAAGAGCTTCCTTTTAATTTGATAATTTTGTGTGGTTGTACAGAATTGAGATCTCATTGTTGATGGATAGAAGGAAAAGGAAATTTAAAAACAGGAAGAAAAATACAAATATATTTTATTTGTTCTAAGGATTCCTCATACTATTTATAACACACAATGGTCAAAGAATCAAAAGAAAAGCATGTGATCAATAGGTAATCAATAGATACAAAAAAGCATTTGATAAACTCAGCACCCAATGGTGATCACAAAACAACTCTTAAAGCTAAAAATAAAAAATTAGAAGAGAACTTCCTTATGTGATATTTGATATTTACCAAAAATTGAAAGCAATCCTGTTAATTAATGCAAAGAATTTTCTTTAAAATTAGAAACAAAGCTAGGAGGCCAGTTATCACAGCTTTTATTCAACATTTTTCAAAAGAGTCAAGCTAAAGGAAAAAAAAAATATCATTAATCATAGATAATGTGATAGTTTACATAAACAAGGTAAGAGAATTAACCCCAAAATCCTTAGAACTAATAGGAGAGTTCACCTACATGGCTGGACATAAGGTACATATACAAAAATCCATAGTGTTCCTATACATTAGGGGTCAGCAAATTTTTCTATAAAGAGCCAAGTAGTAAATATTTTAGACTTTGAAGGCATGTGGTCTCAATCTTAACTAATCAAATCTGCCATTATAGTGCAAAAGTAGCCATAGACTATATGTAAACAAATGGGCACGGCTGTGTTCTTTACAAAAGAACACTGCAGGCTGGATTTGGTCCACAGGCCATATAGTGTGTAACTCCTGTTACACACCATTGATGAAAAATTAGAAAACATTATTTAAAAGGAAAAGATACTGTTTACTATAGCAACCCAAACTTGAAGGCACTTACGAATAACTCTAACAAAATTTGTACAAAACCTATTTGGAGAAAACTGTAAAACGTTATTGAAAGACAATAAGGATCTCAATAAAGAAAGAGGTACACTATCTTAATGGATGAGAAAAGTCAATGTTTCAGACCTTTCAATAGTCCCAAATTAATCTATTAATTCAATGTAACTCCAACCAAAATACCAACAGGGTTTTTCATGAAACTTGCCAACCTGATTCCAAAATTTATGTGCAAGAATAAAAAGCTAAGAATAATTGAGACAATTATGAAGGACAAGGAAGGGAGACACACCTTAACAGATGTCAAGATTTACTGTAAAATAATAGTAACTAAGGCAATATAGTATTGATAAAGAGACAGATAAATTGATTCACAAAGTAAATAGGGACCCCAGAAATAGACCCATTCATTTATGGAACATGTAATTTGACAGAGGTGGCACTGCAGATCAGTGGGATAAAGATTGGTTATTCAGTAAATGGCACTGGAATAATTGGTTATTGTATAGTAAAAAACTGAAGTTATATCCTTTCCTCACACCATACACAAGAAATCAGTTCCAGGTTGATTAAATATCCAAGTAGAAAATCAAAGCTTTAAAACAAATTAGAGAGCAATACAGAAGAATATCTTTAAGATTGTGAGAAAAGGAGAGATTTCTAAAAAAGTCATAAAAAGCCCAAAACACAAAGGTAAAAAATTAAAATATTTAATTACATTAACATAGAAGATTTGCGACAGGGGATTCAAGACGGCGGAAGAGTAAGACGCGGAGATCACCTTCCTCTCCCCAAATACATCAGAAATACATCAAAATGTGGGACAACTCCTACAGAGCACCTACTGAACGCTGGCAGAATACCTCAGACCTCCCAAAAGGCAAGAAACTCCCCACGTACCTGAGTAGGACAAAAGAAAAAAGAAAAAACAGAGAAAAAAGAATAAGGATGAGACGTACACCACTGGGAGGGAGCTGTGAAGGAGGAAAGGTTCCCACACACCACGAAGCCCCTTCGCAGGCGGAGGCTGCGGGTGGCGGAGGGGGAAAGCTTCGGAGCCGCGGAGGAGAGCACAGCAACAGGGGTGCGGAGGGCAAAGCAGAGAGATTCCCGTACAGAGGATCGGTGCCAATCAGCACTCACCAGCGTGAGAGTCTTGTCTGCTCACCCGCCGGGGCGGGCGGGGCTGGGAGCTGAGGCTCGGGCTTCGGTCTGAACGCAGGGAGAGGACTGGGGTCGGCTGCGGGAATACAGCCTGAAGGGGGTTAGTGCACCACGGCTAGGGAGGGAGTCCGGAAAATAGTCTGGACCTGCCGAAGAGGCAAGAGACTTTTTCTTGCTTCTTTGCTTCCTGGTGCGCGAGGAGAGGGGATTAAGAGCGTCGCTTAAAGGAGCTCCAGAGACGGGCGCGAGCCGCGGCTATCAGCGCGGACCCCAGAGACGGGCGTGAGATGCTAAGGCTGCTGCTGCCGCCACCAAGAAGCCTGTGTGCAAGCAGAGGTCACTATCCACACCCCCCTTCCGGGGAGCCTGTGCAGCCTTCCACTGCCAGGTTCCCATGATCCAGGGACAACTTCCCAGGGAGAACACACGGTGCGCCTCAGGCTGGTGCAACGTCATGCCGGCCTCTGCTGCCGCAGGCTCGCTGCACACTCCGTAACCCTCCCTCCCCCCGGCCCGAATGAGCCAGAGCCCCCGAATCAGCTGCTCCTTTAACCCTGTCTTGTCTGAGCGAAGGACAGACGTCCTCAGGCGACCTACACACAGAGGCAGGGCCAAATCCAAAGCTGAACCCTGGGAGCTATGCGAACAAAGAGAAAGGGAAATCTCTCCCAGCAGCCTCAGGAGCAGCGGATTAAATCTCCACAATCAACGTGATGTACCCTGCATTTGTGGAATACCTGAAGAGACAGCGAATCATCCCAAATTGAGGAAGTGGACTTTGGGAGAAACGATATATATTTTTTTTCCCCTTTTTCTCTTTTTGTGTGTATGTGTATGCTTCTGTGTGTAATTTTGTCTGTATATATTTGCTTTTACCATTTGTCCTAGGGTTCTGTCAGTCCATATTTTTTGTTTTGTTTTGTTTTTTCTTTTTTTTTAAGCATAGTTTTAGCACTTGTTATCACTGGTGGATTTGTTTTTTGGTTTCGTTGCTCTCTTCTTTCTTTCTTTCTTTTTTATTAATTTTTAAACTATTTTAGTAATTATTTTTTATTTTAATAACTTTATTTTATTTTACCTTTTTCTTTCTTTCTTTCTTTCTTTTTTTCTCCCTTTTATTCTGAGCCGTGTGGCTGACAGGGTCTTGGTGCTCCAGCCGGGTGTCAGGCCTGTACCCCTGAGGTGGGAGAGCCAAATTCAGGACATTGGTCCACCAGAGACCTCCCAGCTCCATGTAATATCAAACAGCGAAAATCTCCCAGAGATCTCCATCTCAATGCCAAGACCCAGCTCCACTCAACGACCAGCAAGTTGCATACAGTGCTGGACACCCTATGCCAAACAACTAGCAAGACAGGGACACAGCCCCATCCATTAGCAGAGAGGCTGCCTGAAATCATAATAAGGTCACAGACACCCCAAAACACACCACCAGATGTGGACCTGCCCACCAGAAAGGCAAGATCCAGCCTCATCCACCAGAACACAGGCACTAGTCCCCTCCACCAGGAAGCCTACACAACCCACTGAACCAACCTTAGCCACTTGGGGCAGACACCAAAAACAACGGGAAATACGAACCTGCAGCCTGTGAAAAGGAGACCCCAAACACAGTAAGTTAAGCAAAATGAGAAGACAGAGAAACACACAGCAGATGAAGGAGCAAGGTGAAAACCCACCAGACCTAACAAATGAAGAGGACATAGGCAGTCTACCTGAAAAAGAATTCAGAATAATGATAGTAAAGATGATCCAAAATCTTGGAAATAGAATGGAGAAAATACAAGAAATGTTTAGCAAGGACCTAGAAAAACTAAAGAGCAAACAAACAATGATGAACAACACAATAAATGAAATTAAAAATTCTCTAAGGGATCAATAGCAGGATAACTGAGGCAGAAGAATGGTTAAGTGACCTGGAAGATAAAATAGTGGAAATAACTACTGCAGAGCAGAATAAAGAAAAAAGAATGAAAAGGTCCCAGACACCTCTGGGACAACATTAAACGTACCAACATTCGAATTATAGGGGTCCCAGAAGAAGAAGAGAAAGAGAAAGGAACTGAGAAAATATTTGAAGAGATTATACTTGAAAACTTCCCTAATATGGGAAAGGAAATAGTTAATCAAGTCTAGGAAGCACAGAGAGTCCCATACAGGATAAATCCAAGGAGAAACAACACGCCAAGACATATATTAATCAAACTATCAAAATTAAATACAAAGAAAAAATATTAAAAGCAGCAAGGGAAAAACAACAAATAACACACAAGGGAATCCCCATAAGGTTAACAGCTGATCTTTCAGCAGAAACTCTGCAAGCCAGAAGGGAGTGGCAGGACATACTTAGAGTGATGAAAGGCAAAAATCTACAAACAAGATTACTCTACCCAGCAACGATCTCATTCAGATTTGACCAAGAAATTAAAACCTTTACAGACAAGCAAAAGCTAAGAGAACTCAGCACCACCAAACCAGCTTTACAACAAATGCTAAAGGAACTTCTCTAGGCAGGAAACACAAGAGAAGGAAAAAACCTACAATAACAAACCCAAAACAATTAAGAAAATGGTAATAGGAACATAGATATCAATAATTACCTTAAATGGAAATGGATTAAATGCTCCAACCAAAAGACACAGACTGGCTGAATGGATACAAAAACAAGACCCATATATATGCTGTCTACAAGAAAACCACTTCAGACCTAGGGACACATACAGACTGAAAGTGAGGGGATGGAAGAAGATATTGCATGCAAATGAAAATCAAAAGAAAGCTGGAGTAGCAATTCTCATATCACACAAAATAGACTTTAAAACAAAGACTATTACAAGAGACAAAGAAGGACACTACATAATGATCAAGGGATCAATCCAAGAAGAAGATATAACAATTGTAAATATTTATGCACCCAACATAGGAGCACCTCAATACATAAAGCAAATACTAACAGCCATAAAAGGGGAAATCGACAGTAACACAATCATAGGAGGGGACTTTAACACCCCACTTTCACCAATGGACAGATCAGCCAAAACGAAAATAAATAAGGACACAAGCTTTAAATGATACATTAAACAAGATGGACTTAATTGATATTTATAGGACATTCCATCCAAAACAACAGAATACACTTTCCTCTGAAGTGCTCATGGAACATTCTCCAGGATAGATCATATCTTGGGTCACAAAACAAGCCTTGGTGAATTTAAGAAAATTGAAATCGTATCAAGTATCTTTTCTGACCACAACGCTATGAGACTAGATATCAATTACAGGAAAAAATCTGTAAAAAATACAAACACATGGAGGTTAAACAATACACTATTTAATAACCAAGAGATCACGGAGGAAATCAAAAAATACCCAGAAACAAATGACAATGAAAACACAGCAATCTGAAACCTATGGGATACAGCAAAAGCAGTTCTAAGAGGAAAGTTTATAGCAATACAATCCTACCTTAAGAAACAAGAAACAGGACTTCCCTGGTGGTGCCGTGGTTAAGAATCCACCTGCCAATGCAGGGGACATGGGTTCAAGCCCTGGTCCGGGAAGATCCCACATGCCGCAGAGCAACTAAGCCCCTGCACCACACCTACTAAAGCCTGTGTGCCTAGAACCCATGCTGCGCAAGAGAAGCCACCGCACTGAGAAGCCCATGCACAGCAACAAAGAGTAGCCTCCTCTCACCACAACTACAGAAAGCCCACCCGCAGCAACAAAGACCCAACGCAACCATAAGTAAATAAACAAACAAGTAAATAAATAAACAAATAAATAAAACCTTCCTTCCTTTAAAGAGAAAAAGAAAAGAAATAAGAAACATCTCAAATAAGCAACCTAATCTTACACCTAAAACAATTAGACAAAAAAGAACAAAAAACGCCCAAAGTTAGCAGAAGGAAAGAAATCATAAAGATCAGATCAGAAATAAATGAAAAAGCAATGAAGGAAACAATAGCAAAGATCAATAAAACTGGGGCTTCCCTGGTGGTGCAGTGGTTGAGAGTCCGCCTGCCGATGCAGGGGACATGGGTTCGTGCCCCAGTCTGGGAAGATCCCACATGCCGCGGAGCGGCTGGGCCCATGAGCCATGGCCGCTGAGCCTGCGCGTCCGGAGCTTATGCTCCGGAACGGGAGAGGCCACAATAGTGAGAGGCCCAAGTACAGCAAAAAAAAAAAAAAGATCAATAAAACTAAAAGCTGGTTCTTTGAGAAGATAAACAAAATTGATAAACCATTACCAGACTCATCAAGAAAAACAGGGAGAAGACCCAAATCAACAGAATTACAAATGAAAAGTAACAACTGACACTGCAGAAATACAAAGGATCATGAGAGATTACTACAAGCAACTCTATGCCAATAAAATGGACAACCTGGAAGAAATGGACAAATTCTTAGAAATGTACAACCTTCTGAGACTGAAGCAGGAAGAAATAGAAAATATGAACAGACCAATCACAAGTAATGAAATTGAAACTGTGATTAAAAATCTTCCAATAAACAAAAGCCCAGGACCAGATGCCTTCACAGGCAAATTCTATCAAACATTTAGAGAAGAGCTAACACCTATCCTTCTCAAACTCTTCCAAAATATAGCAGAGGGAGGAACACTCCCAAATTCATTCTACAAGGCCACCATCACCCTGATACAAAAACCAGACAAAGATGTCACAAAGAAAGAAAACTACAGGCCAACATCACTGATGAATATAGATGCAAAAATCCTCAACAAAATACTAGCAAACAGAATCCAACAGCACATTAAAAGGATCATACACCATGATCAAGTGGGGTTTATCCCAGGAATGTAAGGATTCTTCAATATACACAAATCAATTAATGTGATACACCATATTAACAAATTGAAGGAGAAAAACCATATGATCATTTCAATAGATGCAGAGAAAGCTTTTGACAAAATTCAACACCCATTTATGATAAAAACCCTGCAGAAGGTAGGCATAGAGGGAACTTACCTCAACATAATAAAGGCCATATATGACAAACCCACAGCCAACATCGTCCTCAATGGTGAAAAACTGAAACCATTTCCACTAAGATCAGGAACAAGACAAGGTTGCCCACTCTCACCACTATTATTCCACATAGTTTGGAAGTTTTAGCCACAGCAATCAGAGAAGAAAAAGAAATAAAAGGAATCCAAGTCAGAAAAGAAGAAGTAAAGCTGTCACTGTTTGCCGATGACATGATACTATACATAGAGAATCCTAAAGATGCTACCAGAAAACTACAAGAGCTAATCAATGAATTTGGTAAAGTAGCAGGATACAAAATTAATGCACAGAAATGTCTTGCATTCCTATACACTAACGATGAAATCTTCCCAGACCAGGGATCAAACCCATGTCCCCTGCACTGGCAGGCAGATTCTTTTCTTTTTTTTTTTTTTTGCGGTACGTGGGCCTCTCACTGTTGTGGCCTCTCCTGCTGCAGAGCACAGGCTCCGGACGCGCAGGCTTAGCGGCCATGGCTCATGGGCCTAGCTGCTCCGTGGCATGTGGGATCTTCCCGGACCGGGGCACGAACCCGTGTCCCCTGCATCGGCAGGCGGACTCTCAACCACTGCGCCACCAGGGAAGCCCCCGGAAACTTTTAATGTATAAAAAAAGAGTAGCTAGAGATGGCACGTGACAAACAAAGCTGTAACTTCTAGAGCTGCTGTCTCTGCCCTATCCTCACTAGAGATTTCCTCTCTTCAGGGGTGATGTGCAGAGACTTAATAATCACCATGCTGCCCAAACAGAAGGCCCCCTGAAGCCCCCTCCTGGGCCAGGTGTGGCCCCTCTAGTTGCTGCATGTTTGGGGGGACGGGGCAGGGGTCTCGTAGGAGGGAAGTGGAAGAGCACTGGGGGCAGGGAGGGGCTGATAATAGCAGCTATTTACCAATTAGTATGGAAATATTTTAACATTTAGAAAATCATTGTGGCCACATTGGTGTTTACCAGTTGAATATCAGACCTGCTATGACCCTTTCTTCTACATCTGTCCTTCCCTGTACAATGTGGAAAGACTGTACGATGTGGAAAACATGAGCCAGGCTGTAGTCTGCCATAGGCCTGAATCCCTGCTGGATCACCTTAAGCAAGCCATTAACTTCTCACACTCTCAACGTTTTCATTTATATAAGGCAGAAAACACTTGGTCCTATAGTTTTCTTAGAATTAAATGCAATAAGATGGATAGATGCTTACACATGGGGACCAGCACATCGCAAATTCTTCACAAACAAAAGCTGCCAGTATAGTAATCTGTTTCTTGTGCACAGAAAAAAAAAAAAAAAAAAGACACAATCATCCCTTAGTATCTGTAGGGAATTGGTTCCAGGACCCCCCACAGATAGCAAAATCCTCAAATGCTCAAGTCTCTTATAAAAATGGCATAGTATTTGCATATAACCTATGCACACCTCCCATATACTTTAAATCAGATTACTTATAACTGATTACTAATACAATGTAAATGCTACGAAATAGTTGTTATACTGTATTGTTTAAGGAATATGACAAGAAAATGTCTGTACCTGTTCAATACAGACACAACCATGGTAGGCCTAACCTCACAGTATAAGTCAGCAACAACGTTAACATAGTCTATCCCCAACTGCTTGAACCCATGGATGCCGACCGCTGGATATGGAGGGCAATTGTAACTTACCCAGTCATTAGTGGATGACTCACGTTAGCCAGGCCATGTTGAAGATGTGGGTTTTAAGGTTTGACTGCTGATAACCATTAAAATACAACCACAATGAGAACATCTGGTTTCAATAGAAATTCTAGTCCCTGTGTTCTTTGAATCCGTTTAGGGTTTCTTTTTTCCCCCTCCAAAACAACTGAAAGCTTTGTACTAAATTTACCATTTCTGAGTTGAAAACGTTCTTTATTAAAAAACAAATAGGCTCTAGGACTATGGGAGACAGTTATATATTTTGGCAAGTTGCGTTTCCATTAAGTGCATATTACATAGTCACCGTGGTAAAGCAGTTGAGACATTTCTCACTGACCTTTCTGCCCCAATTATCTAATGCTCAGCAAAGCTTTTATGGAAAATATCATCACAATTTATAGCTAATGGGTAAGCCGAACACTGTCTGTGTCTTTAAAATATGCCTCTTCATCCTATATTAATGCTTATTCAGTACTAGTTTTCACTATTATACATACTATTACAGTGAACATGCTTGTAGTTACATCTTTGTGCCTCTATCTAATTATTTCCTTAGAAATTCTTAGAAATAGAATGTCTAGGAAATATGGTATACAGATTTTTTTAACTGAACATATATTGCCTTCCAGAAAGTTTTTATTAATTTATAATTTAAGCAATAGTGTATGAAAGTATCTTTCTTCATAGTCTCATCAACATTTAAATCTTGGGAATTCCCTGGTGGTCCAGTGGTTAGGACTTAACACTTTCTCTGCCAGGGGCCGGGGTTCGATCCCCAGTTGGGGAACTAAGATTCCACAAGCCATGTGACTCAGCCAAAAAATAAATAAATAAATAAATCTTTACCAGTAGCTGAAAATGTCACTTTGTTTTATTTTGCATTTCTTCAGTTCCTCATTAGTTAAGCATCTTTATATTCGCTTATTAACCACATGGTTTACTCACTCTCTTTGAGTCCTTTGCTCATTTTTCTACAGACTTCTGACATTTTTATTATTATAAACTTTAAAAAATATATATAATAAATATAAATAAATGTTACTTATATAAATATAAATACAAATGAAGAACTCATATAATTATGTAGAGTGGGTACTTTAAGATTTTAGCTATTATAATCTGGCCTGGTAAAAAGAAGTTAGAGTCATTCTTCTGTTTTAGTTTCAAATATATTGTTTGGAGTATATTTGAGATAATTTCGTACTGGTTAACAAGACCTAGCCACAATATTTAGATTACTACTTTAGTAATCAAGATAAGCCAATGAGCTATTAGTAATTAATCTTTGCTCCTCTGAGCTGGCCTAAGAGTAAATAAATAGGCCCTGCCCTTCTGGTAACAAACTTGGGGAAGGGAAAAGGGAAATCACCTGTGAAGGGCAGACCTTGCTGGTATTTCTCTGCTCTTGGTGATGACGCCATAAAAATCAGCAACTATTATTCCCTAGCATGAGATCCTTCAGCACTTGGCAGCAGGAGGCCCAGAGGCACGGTCCACACCTGGCTTTGTGCTGAGGGAGGAGTGGTGGGTAAGGCTGGGAGGAGAGAAGATACAGAAGGCAGGATCCTCTTCAGGGAGTGAGGAGGGCTAAAGATGAGTATCCTACAGGCCAGGCCAGCTTCCTCCAACTGTGCAGTGGGGGGCAGTCAGCCTGTGGGATGGCCGTCCTCACCAGAACCTCAAAGCTTTGGGAGGGCTGGTGGGGCTTCAGTGGTCCTGGTGGGGCCTCTGTTGATTAAGTCACCTCAGGAGTAAATCTGCGTATATGCTAAGATCACGGGTCCTTCTCTGGTTTCTATGCAGTGATGAAATGTATAATTTTGGTACTGTTTTTTATCACTTATTTTTATTTATTTATTTATTTTTGCGGTGCGCGGGCCTCTCATTGCTGTGGCCTCTCCCGTTGCAGAGCACAGGCTCCGGACGCGCAGGCCCAGCGGCCATGGCTCACGGGCCCAGCCGCTCCGCGGCATGTGGGATCCTCCCGGACTGGGGCACGAACCCGTGTCTCCTGCATCGGCAGGCGGACTCTCAACCAGTGCGCCACCAGGGAAGCCCTATCACTTATTATTTTTATTCACCAGTTTATACATGAATCTCCATTTCTTTCCAATTGGGTCATAAACTCCTTGAAGGCAGAATTTCTTTGTAGACTTCTTAATATTTAGCAAAGTTTTAAGTATGCAATAAATACTCAAATCCTTATCTCTACATAGCACACAACCTACTAATAGATAACAGAATTTTTCAACATTAAATAATGCTATATGAAATAAATATTTTATTACTGAACTATTATTTATTTTCCAGATCTGTAAAATGGGAAAGAAGAAGAGAGAACACATAGGAAGGCAAATGGAAAACATGGTATTCTTTCTAGGTCACAGAGTTTTATAATTAGAGGGCGTCACAGACATCATTAATCTAATACATTTATTTTACAGAAGAGGAAAATGAGACTCAGAAGGAAGGAGTAATCTTTTTGTTTGTTTTTCCTTTTAAAAAAATAAGATCATAGATAGCAGCTTTTTTTTTCCCACTTATAAAACATGAACGATTCCCCACGTCATTAGATATTGTCCTATGGCATCATTTTTTTTTTTTTTTTTTTTTTTTTTTTTGCGGTACGCGGGCCTCCCACCGCTGCGGCCCCTCCCGTTGCAGAGCAACAGGCTCCAGACGCGCAGGCTCAGCGGCCATGGCTCACGGGCCCAGCCGCTCCGCGGCATGTGGGATCCTCCCGGACCGGGGCACGAACCCACGTCCCCTGCGCTGGCAGGCAGCCTCTCAACCACTGCGCCACCAGGGAAGCCCCTATGGCATCATTTTTAAGAATAAGTATTTTAGTGTAAGACTATGCCACATTTACTTAACCAATCCTGGGAAGGCATTTTAACCTTAATAGAAATATTACCAATTCTCAGTAGTAAAAACAAAAACAAGAAAATGAATAATTTGTTACCTTGGTATGAAGATTTAAAGCTAGGTCCACTGGAATTTCGCTTTGACAGCAGATGGTCAGTATGCAGGAGATGATTATCTGTATATAAAAGGAAACCAGGGGGCTCCCCAGGCTCCCCTTTTTTGCCTTCTCACTTCTCAGTCATTCCACAGTCTCATTCACTCCTATGGCTTGATTTACCCTAAAACAAAAAACAGAAAAAAAAAAAAAACAAACTAATTCACTGTTATTGGTATTATGTAAGTCCCTTCTTCACCTGGCCAGGCCCACCTCTCACCCTCACCAGTCACCCCACCGTGTCCTGCACTACAGCCCCTCCCCACTTATTCTCCAGGTCACTTTGCATGTGTTGCTCGCTTTGCTAACATGCTTGTCCTCCAAACCTCTTATGCCTGTCTTTCAAAACACAGCTCAGCTATTATTTCACCTGAAGGCCTTCCATGGCATTACACCAGTTGCCACCTGGAGTGGGGCTAACCCCACCCAACTCTCTTCTGCAGTACGTGCAGCCTCTGCTCTCTCTCCAGGACTTATGACGTGGAATTATAATGCTGTTTTCTTGTCATTCTCACCCATTTAATTGTAAATCCTTGAGGGTAAGGGGATCTTCAGCATCTTGAACATGCCTGGTGTGCAGTAAAGTGCTCAGTGAATATCTGGTGAATGAACTAGAAACTGCTCTTTTAAAATTTCTCACATCATTTTATTTTTTGTCTCCCTACTGCACTGATCGCAAACCTCCCTACCTGTTTTCAACGTCACAGGGAGTCCACCCAATAATCCTATCCCCCTCCACTCCTGGCGTGCACCTCTCTCAAGTGGACAATCTGCACGACATCTCTGATCCCCACCCTCCTCATTCCCACCTCTACACTCCTCTCCAGCCTGCTTTGTTCTCACAGCCAACAGTCAAGGACAAATACAAGAAGTTCCTCCTACTTAAAGTTGTCCATGATGACTTTTTTCAAGGTGTTTGTTTAGTTATTATAGACTGTTTTATTCTAACAGCCTGATTTCAAATACTTACTTAGTAATCTTTGATTTGTGTTCTGATATTTTGTTCGTAAACCATGCTCACTATATTCACCTGGTCACCTCTTACTCTTAATGAGTTTTCCTGACAATTAGCACGTTATTATTGTCTAATTTCACTTGATGTTGTAAATATATAAGAGATAAATAAATATAATTTCTGGTTCTCTTATTGCTTCATGGGGTTATCAGATCTTCCCATATAACCATGTCTTTCCCAGGAGAATGTATTTTCCCTCTATATTCTGTTATTGCTCCATAAAACTCCCAGAATAGTGTCATATACATAATCAACAATAAACTATTACTTTATTAGTTGACTTTAGGTAGTTAAAACATTTTTCCTAGTGTTATAGAAAACACTTCTTATATATTAGAAAATAATATCATAAAATATTATAAAGAAAAAATTCATCCTGCCCCACTAACAGGATTTATACTAATTCTAAATCAGTAAAGGCTTTGGGACTTCCCTGATGGTGCAGTGGTTAAGAATCCACCTGCCAATGCAGGGGACACGGGTTCAAGCCCTGGTCCGAGAAGATCCCACATGCTGTGCAGCAACAAAGCCCGTGCGCCACAACTACTGAGCCTGTGCTCTAGAGCTCACGAGCCACAACTACTGAGCCCGCATGCCTAGAGCCCGTGGTCTGAAACAAGAGAAGCCACAGCTATGAGAAGTCTGCGCACCGCTACGAAGAGTAGCACTCGCTAGACACAACTAGAGAAAGTCCGTGCACAGCAACAAAGACCCAATGCAGCCATAAATAAATAAATAAATAAATTTATAAAATCAATCAATCAATCAAGGCCAAAATAATGGGGTTTTACTTTATTTCACAGAATCAGAGAGTCTTACAGTGGAAAAGAAACTTCAATACTGCTTATTCCAACACACCCATTCAATAGTCAGATCCCCTCCTGCAGCTCCACAATGAAGCTTTGCAGCAAAGCATACAGTGACAGGGAGAGCCCCACTTTCTGAAGGCAGCTCTGTTAGAAAGGGCTTCCTGATGCTGACACACAAATCTATTTCCCTGCAACTTCCTCCCACTTGTCCTACTATTACCCTTCTGGAACCAAACAGAACAAGTCTAATTCTTCCACATGGCAACTATTCTAGTATTTGGAGATAATTGTGATGGCCTCTCTCATCCTTCCCTGCCTCATATCCTCTAGACTAAATCTCCGAACTTCTCATACCTTGCCATCTGTGTGGTGTGTGTGTGTGTGTGTGTTTCCTGACTATGATCCACTTTGTCCACATTCCTCAAAGGGTGGGCCCACAGTGCTCTTGATTAGGGGTTGCAAATTCAGACACTCCCAGGGACCAGACCCTACTAAACGTAAATGTGAGGCTATGGCCCAGTGTAAAGACATAAGGAGTGGTAGGAGCTGGACTTAACCCCTGACATAAGGCTTTCATATTTAAAACTTGAAACCCATGTGCTGGCCAAATAATATTGGAGCATGTAAGCCATATTTGCCCTTCTGAGCCACCTGTTAGCTGACCAAAGTAAAGCTGACTGTCACCTCCCTTCTACGAAAGAGGCAGCTGGCATTATATTAAACTAGCTATTATATGTGTTTGTGCATATATATATATATATATATATACATATGTATATATAATATTATATGTTATAGGCATTATGTTTTTATTTGTGTTTTGTATAGTTTATAATATTTTCTATATAGTAACTTTATACTATAATTATAATTTGTACATTATGCATTATATAATTTATATATTGTATAAATGTTGAATTTTACCTAAGCCCTGTAACCATGGAAAGCAACCTCCCCTCTTGTGCGGGGGACAAGATAGTAGTATGGGATTAAGAGATACAAATTGATATGTATAAAATAGATAAGAAATAAGGATATGTTGTATGGCACAGGGAATTATAGCACTATTTTGTAATAACTTTAAATGGAATATAATCTGTAAAAATACTGAATCATTTCATTGTACCGCATACCTGAAACTAATATAATGCTGTAAATCAACTATACTCCAATAAACGATTTTTTTATATATATATATTTTTATGAAAAAGAAAAAAACCTCCCCTCTTTGTGTTCTGAAGAACAGTTTACTGCAAAGAACCACCTTTCCCCAATACGATGTTAATAAGACTCACATATGCCCTCCCTTGTTTACAAGGCCAAACATAGACCCCCCCAAATTCCCTTTCTTTGCCTCATAAATGATTAGCTGAACTGCTCTTCCCAAATAAGTTTTGGTTAGGCTTCTCTTTTTCCTCCAGGGCCCCAAACTTTAGCCCTCCTCAACCTGAGCCAGCATACAGCCCCTGCTAAGAAGAGACTGGCCTCAGAACATCCTCTGAACTGCTATCTGATCATGCTACCTCTCTTCTCACTCGTCTACACCTGTTTCTTTGCTTATTTTTCTCTATAAAAGAAAAATCTTTTTGCCTGATTTTTGAGAAGCTTGCAGATCTCATGGTCAAAGCTTTCTCCCTATTGTAATATAGTAATCTCTTTCCCCTCCTGGCAATAATCCTTTTCAAATAAAGTGTCTCCTTCCTAAGTCTGGATTTGTTTTTTTATTTGACAATATACATATACCATGTTAGATATTAATAACACAGTAATATGATTATATTTGGTTGTCTAAGCTTGCATTCATTTTAGTGATAACCACAGCACACTACTGAGTCACAGTGATTAAAATTCTAAATCTTTTCCCAATATATTACTGTTAAATCTGAGTTCACCTCTTACAAGTCTTCTTATCAGTTGATTTATTTTCTTTGGTGGGATATCTCATTACTTCTGGCTGGTCAAGACATTTTAGGATCCTAATTCTATAACATCACTGAGGTAAGTAGTTCCCTTTCATTTACTAAATTTGCCAAAGAGCCTTCAGTAGCTTCATTTGTGTCATCAATAAAACATGTTCATGATATAGAGCCAAAAACTTAGTCCTCAGGAACCTTTCTCCTGGTCCCTTTTATTAATAGTTTATTTAGAGTTAACTCTAATAGGGAAATAAATAGGTAACACATTAAATATGAAAAATCATTGGTACTTCCTTAAAGGAGAGGCACAAAGTAAGTATTTGCTGAGTGAATGGTTCAGGAAGAACCACATTTCAATGTAATATCCTTTGATTTAATTGAGCATTTTTATTAAGTTTTGTATTTGCGCATTAAATAAAATACCAGTGTAGACATGGAAAAAAACCATAACTGCATAACTAGCTCTGACCCACTCATTAGTCTTCTGACTATGTGATAGTAGAACCAGTTTTTTAAAACTTCTATTCATTCATCCGACAAATATTTATTAATATTTATTGCATACCTACTGGTACCAGATACCATTTTAGGCACTGAGGATAAAGAAGTAAACCAAACTGAGTTCCTACCCTTGTTGAGCTCACATTCTAGTAGGGAACACATAATAAATAAGTCAGTCAACCAATAAATATGTAATATAATGTCAGCTTATAATAAGGGCCTTGTAGAAAAATAAAGCAGGTTCGCAGATAGAGAATGATGGAGGGAGGTGATACTTAAGACAGGGTGGTCAAGAGAAAGCTCTCTGAGGTGACATGTGAGCAGAGACCTGAATAGCAGGAGCAAAAATCCACACAAATACCCAAGAAGAGAGAATCCCAGGTCAAAAGAAAGGCAAGGGCAGGGGCCTGAGATGAAAACATGGTTGGCTTACTGGGGGGACAAAAAAGAAGGACATTGCAGCCACCCAGAGTGAGAAGGGATAGAAAATATGAGAGACAGGCAGGGCCCAGGTCACACAGAGCCCAGAAAGATATCGTAAGAACTTTGGATTTCATCAAAGATGATGGGAAGCCACTGGAGGACTGAGACCAGGAGTGTGACATGGCCTACTTTTCCTTTTGCAGGATCACTTCGGCTGTTATGTAGAGAATACACTGAATGTACTGTGAGGCACCAGAGAAGACATGATTTTTTTTTTTCTTGGTGCCTTTCTTGTATCTCTTTTACAACCCATGTAAGGACATTTTTAGAGTTTTAAAATATTTTAGCACCAGTGAAATGGATGGGATTAGTCAAGCATCCAATCAAAGATGCATGAGCTTTAGAATAGTTGCTTCAAAAGTTATTGTAAATTTCACCCATCCATGAAATACGAAATGCTTAGGTTGAAAATTACTTCCAGCTGTTCATGAAGATATATGTACTACTAATGTAGTTCTGCGCATGTCAGAACTCTGGAGGCAAAGCTGGGGTTTGGCTCAACAATGTTTCTTTTAAGAAAGTAGATGCCAAAGACCACTTCAAAGAAAATTATATGGAAACTATAAGACCATCAAGACAGAGGTAAAGAAGCAAGAGGAAATAATGTAGTAAATCTCTTTGCATTTTAAATATCTTTGTTCGCTATTAACAGTAAAAATTACACTTACAAATGTATTATGTTAGAACTCCAATTTATGATCCTCGCTGCTCGTGATTACTCAAAATCCTCCACCATCCTCCACCTTCTACCTTGCTGACTGAACCCTGATTTGGTTCAGAGAAGCAATGTACCCAGGAGTCTCAGGTGGATCAAAATTGGCCTAAACTAATCATTATAATCTTTTCTTCCTCTTCTACCTTCCTATGCAAGTGGAGGGGCCATATGACCCACTTCCGGCCAATGAGGCATAGGCAGAAATCTGCTTGGGAGCATGGTGTGAGAAAGATTTGGCTTTCTGGATAAAAAAGTTTGGACATAGCTGGGCTCCCCTTTCCCTACTTCTTCCTGCCTTGTATTTAGCCATGCTGACTACTATTTGATGTATTGCAACAATGAGGGAAGGCCAAGAGATTTATCAGGACAGTGGCCACCATCTTTAGCCACCAAAACACCACCAGATGCCTACTTCCAGACTTCCTGTTGAGTAAGAAATTGAAACTCGGAGTTCCCTGGTGGCCTAGTGGTTAGGATTCCGGGCTTTCACTGCTGTGGTCCAGGTTCAATCCCTGGTCATGGAGAACATCCTGCAAACCACACAGCCAAAAAAAAAAAAAAAAAAAGAAAAGAAATTGAAACTCATGTGTTTAAGTCTCTGTAAACTGGGTTTTCTGTTACTTGTGGGCAAATGAATTTTTAACTGAGACACTTTAAGTCACCAATATTCTAGGGAAATAAAATGCCCATTATTATGATGTAATCTAAAATGAACAAAGTATACCAGTCCAAGTTCAGTAATAATTGGGAAATATCGATGATACTATAAATCTCTTCAGGATATCATCAAGGAGCATCTATCCTGATCTTTCAGGTTTCTCTTAGATTTGTTTTGGTTTAATTTTTTTAAGTGTCTTTTGAGAAAGATAGCTAACTATAGGGAGAATTTGAATAGGGAGGGGGTGAGTACCTGGTGTAAAGGGATGGACAAACCCAGAAATGAACTTTCATCTGCTTTGACTAGGTCGCCAAGTTCAAGTCCCAGGACTTTGACAGCAACTAGTCACATACCAGCCCCTCTAGATGCTTGGAATTCCGAGTCTGATTCTAGATTTGTGAAGAAAGAACCTCCAGGACACAGATGTCCACTTTGATTAGCTCGGAACTAGGATGAAGAAGCACAGAAATCTTCTGAATAAAAAACATATGTTACATATAGTCTACTACTGTCACTTGTGCCAAGTGAATAAATACTCAAGAAGGATTCTAGTGGACATGTGGTTTATTAGCATTTGATTCCTTTTACCTGGTTGATGTGGAAAGTGAAGAGGTGTGCCCTGGTTCAAGACTGCCTTTTCCTCTTTTTTTCTTTTCTTTCTTTTTTTTTTTTTTTTTTTTGGTGGCATCTGTAAAGCATTTCACTTTCTAACTGTGGATCACACAGTGCTTTCATGGCTCATATTACTGCCTTCAACTTTGAGCCCCTTTTTCCACCTCCACTCTTAAATGAGAAATAAAAGAAAATGAAAAAGGAAGTCAGTTGGAATTTATTTTCCTCTCTCTGTAGCAGATGTTAAACTCAAACTTTTAAAACGAAGGAATATTAAAAGAGGCCTCTTTTTATCCCAGAGCAACTGCCCCCACATCCTAAGTCCCAGCCTCAGGAGGAAGCCTCGCCAATGTGATTTTTTATCCAGGGTGCAGACAGAGGCCTGGAGCGTGGGCTAGCTCAGCCCCTTTCCTATCGTGGGCCTTGGGTGAGATTTTGAATCTCTCTGGGTCTCAGTTTACTCATCTGAGGGGGGTTGGATGAAAGAATCTCTGAAATTATTCCAACTCCTAAGAGTAATGAATTTTCTCAAAAATTTGAATGTAAAACCACTGGCCAGGGCTTCGCTGGTGGCACAGTGGTTAAGAATCACCTGTCAATGCAGGGGACACAGTTCGGGCCCTGATCTGGGAAGATCCCACATGCTGCAGAGCAAAAAGGCCCCTGCGCCACAACTCCTGAGCCTGCGTGCCGCAGCTACTGAGCCCAAGTGCCACAACTACTGAAGCCCACATGCCTAGAGCCCGTGCTCCACAACAAGAGAAGCCACCGCAATGAGAAGCCCGTGCACCGCAACAAAGAGTAGCCCCCGTTCACCACAACTAGAGAAAGCCCACGCAGCAATGAAGACCCAATGCAGCCAAAAATAAAGTGAATTAAATAAATTAAATAAAAAAACAACACTGACCATCCCTATGAGAAAAGTCACTTTCCCTCTTTTTTCCAGTTCCTTTTCTCAATAACCAGGAATCATCTCATTAATTTGATTTTACGAGGGGTTTGTTGCTAATCTCAGTCACGTGGGGTGAAAGCTCTCTATTAAAGTAGATGTTTGAGAAGCTGCCCCTTTAATTCAGAGATGTAGTTTTCATCTGTTTAGAGAGCTTCACATGACAAATATCAGTACTTCTCCTCTGCTTCAGTATTTTTGATGTGAGAGCTATTTTTTGTTCATGCCTGATCATAGCACCTGTATGCTATTAAAATTTTCTCTCTTCCCGGAACCTCTCTTTCTCTCCCCCACCCCCATATACATGCACACATGTGTTATGATCCTTCTAGCTAATTCAGTTTTCCAAACTGAGGTCAAAAATCTTTTGACTTCCGTCCTGCCTAGTAGCTCCATCCGATTCACTAGTATCCATTCTGTTTTCTTTAGTCACAGTCTGATAAACATCATTCCCTTGCATCCCTCAGACTATAGATCTTTACAGATGGAAGTTCTTGAGTGTGCCTTTCTAGACAACCTAGCCAGATGCTTCCTATAACAGTGGTGGGGGGGGAATGATGGGTTAAAAAGAACTTGCTTTGCTCTTTCTCCTTAAAGACTAGAATTGTAAGCGTGAGCTCTTTCGCATACAGTCATGGCCCCCATAGTAGAGGATGGTAAGAAAAAGCAAGATTCATGTTCACACAGTTCCTCTTCTTTTCAACTCAAGGAAATGCCCGAGGCCAATTCACTTAAGACTTATTTAAATTTTATAGCTCGTTTTTACAGCATCCTGAGCCTCTGATTCTGCCCAATTTTGTCATATTTCAACAAATGAAAGGTGATTTTGCTGTTAAGCTGCCTCAAGAACAGAAACATTTGCTCAAGAGAAATACAAGAAGCCAAGGAACTTAGGCTGGGTTCATACTTCTCATTGTTATCACCCAAGAACATCTAGCATGCTCTTTCTCTTCTTCCCTGTGGGGAAGCTTGAAGCTTCAAGGCCCAACTCAGAGCCACATGGTTTTCATTTCCTGGCCCCCTCCCTCGGGCTCTGCAACATCCGCAGCACACACAAAGGCCCCATCCTCTGTTTGCAGACTCAGGACATCGTCACTTGTACATTTTTCACAGAAGCAAATGAAGCATAAAAAGTCCATACTCTGCATACATATCAGCCCACATAATAAATGGCTGCCTGCTGGCCCCATTCGTTCCCTCAATTTGTACGAACGCTTACGTTTGTTCAGAACTTCACAGCTTACAAAGCACTTTCACATTCATTAATCTCACAGAGTCCTCGCCGTAAGCCTGAGAGAAGTGTACACCTTTCTCTTCATGTTACAGATGGCAAATGACTGTGTGAAGAGGTGAGGTGACTGGCCAAGGTCACACAAGTCAGGAGCAGAGCCAGGACTCAAACCCAGCCTCTGACCCTGAGTCCAGAGATCATTTTTCTCCCCAACAGCTATAACCTATGCAATGTTCTCTCTTGTTAGATTGGAGACATACATGAATGAGGGCCTGACTGGGCAATGCTGGGTTCCAGAAAAGGCTGTCTGGAAAATGCAGTATGAAGAGGTGCTAAGAACCCGGGCTGTGGAGCCAAACAGCCTAGGTGTGAGCTCTGCCTTCTAATAATTCCAGGGGGCTTGTTCACATGGTACTTCATGTGAATGGAGTTCCTAGAGGTCTTCAGTGCAGCTATCCTGGGAATTACTTGGCCTCCCTGTGACTCTGTAGTCCCAGCTGACAAATGGGCATAATAATACTTCCAAGGCTGTTGTGGCAATGGAATAAAATAAGGCTTGGCCTGGCCCAACAGAAGACACCCCAAGATCCCCTGTTCCCCTGGAAGAATATTCCCCTGATCAGCATCTCCTTGGGTATGTCTCCACCCATATCCCTTTCTGTGTAAATGTTTGCCTCCAGTAAAAGCCTTCCCCTTGGGCTTCCCTGGTGGCACAATGGTTAAGAATCCGCCCGCCAATGCAGGGGACATGGGTTCGAGCCCTGGTCCGGGAAGATCCCACATGCTGCGGAGCAACTAAACCCGTACACCACAACTACTGAGCCTGTGCTCTAGAGCCCTTATGCCACAACTACTGAAGCCCGTGTGCCTAGAGCCCATGCTCCACAACAAGAGAAGCCATCGCAATGAGAAGCCCGTGCACTGCAATGAAGACTAGCCCCCACTCACCGCAACTAGAGAAAGCCCGTGCTCAGCAACAAAAGACCCAAAGCAGCCTAAATAAATAAATAATGTAATAATAATAATAAAAAAAAAGCCTTCCCCTTATATCCTCCACACTGTCTACTGTTTCCATGGCTGGGCCACCCCATGATCCCCATCATAGCAGTCTGCCATGTACTGAAGACAGCACTGAGCCAGACACTGTGCTAAACCTGAATACACATGCCCTCCCTTAATCCCATGTTTCAGGATCTCCCCTGTCCCATCACTAAACTAGGCCCCACTGATGAATGAGCATGATGAGCTGTTCCAGGGGAGTCTGGATGAGATGATTCTCATCCAGGTTCTGCCAGTAATAATCTAGGTGACCAACAGGGCCAGGATTTCCCCTCTCTGAGTCTCATCTAACTCTTCTAGTAGGAGAGGTTTCCTAATACCTGTCCTGTCCCTTAAGAGAATGGCTGTCTTCTACAAACAGTATGAACCATGAAAGCCAATGTAAGAGCCTCTGAGTTATTATGAAAAGAAATGGTCAGGCAGGCTTCCCTGGTGGCACAGTGGTTGAGAGTCCGCCTGCCGATGCAGGAGACATGGGTTCGTGCCCCGGTCCGGGAGGATCCCACATGCCGCGGAGCGGCTGGGCCCGTGAGCCATGGCCGCTGAGCCTGCGCGTCCGGAGCCTGTGCTCCACAGCGGGAGAGGCCACAACAGTGAGAGGCCCGCATACCGCAAAAAAAAAAAAAAAAAAAAAAAAAAAGGCCAGGCTCTTATTACTTGCCAAGAGCCCAGCTTTCAAATCTGCCTCCAAGAAGTACAAACAGAACTTAGCAGACAGGGATGGGGAAGAGGTCTAACTACCATCATAATAAAAAATTGGGAAGCTCCAATTAACAAAGGTACTACAGCAATGTTGGAAAGAGGGACATGAGGGAATTAGAGCTGAACTACCCAGGATTTCTAGACTAAAAGGGAGAAGGACAGCAGAGAACCTTAGGGTACACGGCCAATTTCTTTTGTATTCCTAGTTTCAAGCTGACCATGTGGACTGAGCATCAACTTTCTGACAACCAGACCCAGCCCACCTGCATGTTTCTTACCTGTGCACACCCATCTGGCAACCACATGGAATCTCGCTCCTTTTATTTCCCCCACTCTGCTTTTCATGATTTTAAATAACAGAACATTAACAGAGTCCCTGAATTTAGACCTAGGGTGATCACCTTTCTGAATGCCAATTCCTCACCTTGTGTATTTATGGGACAACTAGATGTGAGATACAACTCAGAAACTCCCCTGGAGAACTAACATGTGATCAGGCCAGAGATGCTTGTTCAGTTCCACACGTTTGCTGGGCACCTGCCTGGCCCTGTACTGGGCACTAGACATAAAAAGGCCCTGTACCGGGCACTAGACATAAAAAGTACGTGAGGCATGAGACTGGCCCCCATGCCATGATGGGTGGGGGAGGGATGATTTAGGCTCCGGCTATTTGCTTTAGTTATTACTTCAATTGCTTTCATTGTTTGTTTTCTTTACTTTATGTCTTTTTTTCCCAAGGCAGGGAAAGGGAAGGTAACCCCAGCATCTGGTAATAATTTGCAAATCTTGACACTCTCCCTAAGACCAACTGGAAATATCTCATGCTCTAGCATCATTTTACAAGTCACTAGCAAAAAAATAAGCACCTATCTTTTTAAAGATTTTTGTAATTATGAAATAATAGAAAATAAATATATTGACCTTTGCCCCCAGATCCTGACACAGAATCCTAAATCTCTTGAATTTCCTGGGTGAAAGAAGGCAAAGCTTGGAGGGCTCCTGGATGGGTGATGGTCACCAGAAAAGTCAGCCATGGTTAGAAGCTTGGAAATTTCAGCCGCATCCCTTATCCTCTAGGAATGGGAGAGAGACTAGAAATGCAGTTAATGGTTGATCATGCCCGTGTGATGGAACCTCCATAAAAATCCCAAATGTAAGTGGGGTTCGGGAAGCTTCCAGGCTGGTGACACATGGTGTTAGGAGAGTGGTGCACTCAGAGGGAGCATGGTAGCTCTGCACCTCTTCCACCTGGATGTTCATCTAGATCCTCTATCATACCCTTTTATAACAAACCAGTAAATGTAATTGTTTCCCTGAATTCTGTGAGCCATTCTACCAAATTATCAAATCCAAGGAGGGGGTCATGGGAACAAAAATTTATAGCCAGTCGGTCAGAAATACAGGTGACAACATGAGACTTGAGATTGGCACCTGAAGTTGGGAGCATGGCATCAGTCTTGTGGGGACTGAGCTCTTAATCTGTGAGATTCGATGCTATCTCCAGGTAGACAATGTCAGCATTGAATTTATAGGACACCCAGTTGGTGTCATAGAGAATTGCTTGGGGGCAGGGAAAAAAACCCACACACATTTGGTGACCAACAGTATCAGAAGTGAAGTGCTCTGTGTGAGTGGTAAAAGGGAAACACATATGAGGAAGAGAGTTTTTCCTACTCAGTAATAAAACGAGGGAGATGATTATTTGCATTAAAAATAAATTATTTTTTCTTTTAAAAAAAAAACCCTGTACGGCTTCCCTGGTGGCGCAGTGGTTGGGAGTCTGCCTGCCGATGCAGGGGACGCGGGTTCGTGCCCCGGTCTGGGAGGATCCCACATGCCGCGGAGCGGCTGGGCCCGTGGGCCATGGCCACTGGGCCTGCGCATCCGGTTGCCGCAGCGGTGAGAGGCCCGCGTACAGCAAAAGAAAAAAAAAAAACCTGTAAATTATTTATATTGCCTTCAAGGAATATTATTAATAAAAGCCAGTCTTTACCTTGAAGTGTTTATTCCACAGTGAGGTTTGTCCACTATCATGGGCTAGTTCCTGCTGAAAGTTGTTAAAACGTCTGGCTCCAAAATTTTGTAAGCTACCAGTTGAAGGGCCAGCCTTTGTTTTCATGGTCTCTGCTGCCCCCTGTCAGAAACTAGGGATGTTACAGGAAATAGAATTTTTTGAACAAAGGTTTTCTCAATCACATGATAAAATAGGATATGCCCATGCCTTGTGAATTAAGACCAAAGAATTATTTGCTTTAAAATGCACCTGCTTGCTTTGCTGTCTAGAAGTTCTTTCACAACAGTAATAATAATCACAGCAGTAATAATCTGTCTGAAATAGTTTGGGGTGGTTGTCACTAATGGAGTCCCTCAGCCTGTGGGCACTGAGTAGCAGACAGGTGCTGGGCCCAGTCCACAGGCTCACGCCTTTCACAGACCACTGGGGAAGACACACGAGTGAACGGACAACTTCAACACGGAGTGAGGAGAGGTGTGTGGGTACCAGGTGCTGAGGAAGCACACCGAGGCAGCACCTTAGCCAGTGGGTTCCAAACAAAGTAAAACGACCCATTCTCAAAGTAAGAGCAGGAGCCAGCCAAGAGAAGAAGAATGCAAAGGGCTTTTCCAGATAGTGGCAACTGTGTCTGCCAGGGCAGGGAAGCCTAGAAGAGGGTGGCAAGTTCAGGCCACAGCGAGAAAGGAACTGAATTATGTGATGAGCTTACTCCCAGCAGCCCAGCTGTCACTCCTCTGCCTGATGACTGCTGGCTGCGAAGCCACTTTATCTCATTGCCTCAGAGCATGGCTGGGTCAGAGCTCAAGACAAAGGAGAGCAAGAGGGATTCCCAAGGAGGTCAGTTGAGCAGGATATCCAACCAGCATCTGCCTTGTGTTCTGCATGCATTTGATTTACATCCACAAGAGGTGAAATATTCTGTTAGCTAGCTAAGGACACTGTCTCAAGACTTGAGTCGGGAAAGGAAGCCATTCAATTGTCAATAAAGACTTGCACATGATCAGAGATACTGTTCGCAAGACAACCGAAAGCAAAACCAAGGGAAAAAAAAAAAAAACAGTGATCATCTATGGGATTTGAAAACAACCTATGGGAGACACTTAAAATTTAATGCTCATTTCCGCTATTTCCTTTCAGTGCTGGGCATATTGCTTCACCTTGTGAAAGCAGTTTTGTCTTTGTCAGAATACACACGTACCAAGGCATTAATCATTTACAGTTTTCCATTACTTATCTCATTTCCATTTAGTGCACCATCTTTCAGTGAGTCATATGTTTTCCCTTTGAGAAGTCTTTTGGCAAAATTTTTCCATTATTCTTTCCTTTTCCTTTAGTTTACTCTCTATCAAATATTAAATATACATTTATTTCTATACTCTTTAATGATGTTTTCCATTCTCCTGGTCTCCTAATGACTTATTTGACTTTATTGGTCCTAAAGGATTTTGGTGAAAAAAATGATACCCTTCCCCCAAAAAAATGTATTTCTCATTAGTCTAGAAGAACAGGGTCAAAAACTAATTTCAATAGTTAAAATCATTAAAAATAACACTGAATGGGAATGTAAAATGTAAAACAGCATGGACGTTTCTAAAAATAGAAATACCATATGACCCCACAATTCCACTCCTGGGTATATATCGGAAAAATAACAAAAACACTAATTCAAAAAGATAAATGCACCACAATGTTCATAGCAGCATTATTTACAATAGCCAAGACATAGAAGCAACCTAAGTGTCCAACAACAAATGAATGGATAAAGATGTGAGATGTACACACACACGCACACGCACACATAAACACACAGTGGAATACTATTCAGCTATAAAAAATAACAAAATTTTGCCATTAGCAGCAACATGGATGGACTTAGAGGGCATTATGCTAAGTGAAGTAAGTCAAACAGAGAAAGACAAATACTGTTTGACATCACTTATATGTGGAATCTAAAAAATACAACAAACTAGTGAATATAACAAAAAAGAAGCAGACTCACAGATATAGAGAACCAACTAGTGGTTACCAGTGGTGGGGGGAGAGAAGCAATATAGGGGTGGGGGAGTGGGAGGTACAAACTATTGGGTGTTAGATAGGCTCAAGGATGTACTGGATGTACGGGGAATACAGCAAATAATTGTATTTAAAATTTTTAAATTAAAAAGAAAACAAACACTGAATACATGCACCAGTGGAGAGAGCACCGGCTTGGGGTCAGACCAGCCATGGTTCAAATGATAGCACTACCACTAAACCTCTCTGACCTTTAATTTTCTCCTCTGAACAACTGGCATAATAAATACCTACTTCATAAGGCTGTTGTGAGAAACAAATGAAGAAACTGATGCTAAAGCACTTTGGAAATTATGAAATATTAATCAAATGTAAGGCTTGTATAATTGTTTATTCAATAAATGCAGGTTTCATAATTTTTCCTTTGAACACCAAGGTTCTAATCATGACAACATTCTTTATTTGCCCATGTCTCACTGTTTTAGGACCTTGCCAAGATCAGGAATGATTTCCTTCTCTCTTCTAGGCCCCAGCTAATTAATTCTTGTTAAAACTAGCACGACAAAAATTTCAGCACATAAGAAAACAGCACTGCATTCAAAAAGAATTTTCCTTCATTTTTTTTTAATCCAAAGTAATATTAAGTAGTAATTACTATCCATCCCTTTTCAGGCCACTTTTTTGTTTTGCAGAAGTCCAAATTGTTTGGGACTCTTTAAGACAGATAACTCTGGTAGGCCATGGCAAACATCCATGGACTAGACTCAGTAACTGCAATAAAGGGATTAAGTAGCTTGATCCCCTTTAATAATATTTCTTGGACAGAGATGATTGATACCATTAACAGCTAATTACAAACTTATTTTTCTTATTAGAGCAAGAAGAGGCTATTTTTTTCCTCTAAGAAAAATACTAAAAAGTAGGATCCATGTATAATTTCAAGGTGGAGACAGAGAAATATTAAAATTTGCAGAGCATTAACTGCTTCTGTTTCCTTACCCTGTTATGACATGTGTACATGATCTTGTGGGGTGGCTGGCTAGAGCACCTCAGTGCCCCGCTCCAGGAATAACAGTGACAGCTCATCAATCCCAACTCTCCTGTGGAAAATGTCCAGGAAGCCGCTCAACATGCAAGTCAAGTTAGCCACAGTCTTTCGGAAGGTTCACTATTAATCCTTTCTGCCTGAAAGATACAGAATATTCTATTTTGTGGTATAAAAAATCATTTTTTTGTAATAGTTGGCACTTAGTAAATGTTTGTCAAATGAATGAATGAATGAGTGAACTCGTGACTTAAGTTAGATACTTCTTTTACACCGCTGAGAATACATTTCTCAAATCCCCTTAAATCCATGCTTTCATAAACTTAAAAACCAAATAGGTCATTTGTTCAAGGTTATTTAATGCAATGAATATATAAAAATGCCCATCAGAAAATGAAAATGTATTGCATTGCATATCTCATCAGTTAAGTATCTGAGGCAGAAGCATGTCAGCGTCTCCAAAGAATTAAAATTTGAGAAGTGGAGTGTGATTCTAACCACTGAGTGACACCAGTTCCTTCTAAAATGATTTGAAGATTTGAACAGTAAACCTATGCTTTCAGGTCTTCAACTGCACTCAGGCCAATACCCTAATCCTCTCGCTTTTTCTGCTGCACCTGAGATCAATCCAACCAAATACCTTCGCCATCCACCTGGGCTGTTGAGCAATGCTAGAGAACATTCTGCAATTCCGTGGGGCTATCAGTTAAATCCTAAAGGTCTCCATTCTCCCTCAAGTGTTCTCCAAAGTCTTCTCAAGATACCTACCAATCTCCATCCCCTCCAATTTTAGCAATGACAAAAGAGGTCTCCTCCCTCATGATAATAAAAATAATAAATTATATCAACAGCTGTTACATTTATTAAGCACTATGCTTAGGCATTTTACCTTAAAGGCATTATCTCAGTTAATTTTCACAAGGTCCACCACTTATTGAACAGGTACTATTATCATCCCCTTTCTACAAATTAGGAAACTGAATTTGGGAAACTGAAGCATAGAGAGGTCAAATAACTTGCCCAAAGTCATAGAGCCACTAAGTATCATACCCAGGTTATAAATCCAAGTCCCAGTATAAACTCCAGAGCCAACTGTAAATCTGTACTATGTTGATTCCCTGTTCTACTTTTCCCATAGAATATGGTAAAGGTAGCAAGAGGATTCTCAACAGGCTGTCTGGCTCTTGTGCCAGTCCAGCTCATATGGGCCTCTAGAGTGAGCCTCCATCTCTTCAGGTCAAGATTCTCCTACAATGTCAACCAGTAAGTAGGAGAAGCAATATGGATATACACCTATTACATTGACCTAACCGGCTTGTCGTAGTCAGTTTATGTCGTTCTAGCAGAATATCATAGACTGGGTGGCTTAAACAACGAACATTTGTTCCTCACAGTTCTAGAGACTAGGAAGTTCAAGATCAAGGTGTGAGCAAGTTTCAGTGTCTGGTGAGGGCATGCCTGCTTCCTAGTTTACAGATAACCATTTTCTCATTGCATCCTGACAAGACAGAGAGAGGGTCAGCTCTCATATCCCTTATTTTTTATTTTTTTAATTTATTTTATTGAAGTAGTTTATTTACAATGTTAATTTCTACCGTACAGCAAAGTGATTCAGGTATATATATACCCATACACACATATTCTTTTCCATTACGGTTTATCACAGGATATTGAATATAGTTCCCTGTGCTACACAGTAGGACCTTGTTGTTTACCCATTTTGTATATAATAGTTTGCATCTGCTAAACCCAAACTCCCAATCCATCCCTCCCCACCTCCTCCCGCTTGGCAACAAGTCTGTCTCTGTTTCGTAGATAAGTTCATTTGTGTCATTATATCCCTTCTTATAAGAACACTAATCCCATTAATGAGGGCTCCACCCTCATGACCTATTTACCTCCCAAAGGCCCATCTTCTAATACCATCACATTAGGGATCAGGGTTTTAACACATGAATTTGGGGGGACACATTCAGTCCATAGCACAGCCTTATTAGAAAAAGCAATTCTCTACCATAAAAAACAAACATTTCTCCTCCTTTCATTCCCTCCCTTTTGATTTCACCCACGTTTCAGCAAGGTACCATCGTGGGGTTGTTCTGATCACCTCTTGGCTATCTGTGTCTATAGGCCAACTTGCTTTCATACCTATAATAGGAACTTTCGCCCTTATTTCCATATCATTACCACATCAGGAATGGAGTGGTACCCTAGACTATGGCTTCTCAAACTTTAATGTACATGTAAATCACCTCAGGATCTTACTAAAATGCAGATCCTTTCAGGAGGTCTGGGGTAGAGTCTGTATTTCTAAAAACTCCAAGGGACACTGATACTTCTGATCTCCAGACTACACTTTCAGTAGCAATGACCTAGACATCTGGCATCTGAAGTCTTCCCTTGGTGACCATATTAGAGCTAACTGATTTTCTTCCCAAGTGTGTAGATTATGCTTCGGTGATCAAAAACTATACAGAGCACCCAGTTGCATATTACACAGTGTACACTATATACTACAGACACCAGTTGTTAAACTTCACCAGGTTTTAAAATTTGGGGGCTTTGAATTTTTTGTAAGTCTGATTTTCCTTACTATGTCTACTTGTTTCTAAAATAGCAGTAAAACTACTTCTAGGGCTTCCCTGGTGGCGCAGTGGTTGAGAGTCCGCCTGCCGATGCAGGGGACGCAGGTTCGTGCCCCGGTCCAGGAAGATCCCACATGCCGCGGAGCGGCTGGGCCCGTGAGCCATGGCCGCCGAGCCTGCGCGTCCGGAGCCTGTGCTCCGCAACGGGAGGGGCCCCAACAGTGAGAGGCCCGCGGACCGCAAAACAAAACAAAACAAAACAAAAAAAAAACTACTTCTATATTTCGATGCTCTGATACGCCATGGACAAACTTTTCATGCCTACATCCCACCACATCGCTGTCTTCCTTATGGACTCAGGGAAAGATGTTTCTCTTCCCGTCCAAGAAAATTCCTCCATCTGTGCCCTGACTTCCAACTCATCAGAAACTCATTCAGTTACCTGTTTTCTTTTGCTAACCAGCCTCCTTTTTATCTGGTCCCAAATTTCTCTGCAGTAATACTGACAGAAAATTGTTTCATGAAATTACATTATTTAAAAAAGGAGAGCAAATGCAGCAAAATTTTAACTACTCAATTTATGTGGATATACAGGTGTTCATTGTACTATACTTTCAACTTTTCTCAATATTTGTAAATTTTTAAGCTTGGCGGGGAGTTAGATACAGGAACAATTAACAATTTCTCCTATTTGTTTTTTCCTAGCACAAAGATACTCCACGATAACACAAATTCCCTCCAAAGCCTGTTGCCCGTTAAAAATTTCCTTCCACAAAAAACAAAAAAATTTACTTCCAAAAAAATTTAACAAGTCTATTGTCTAACCTGACATGCAAGCATGTCCTTTTATAATCTTCTTGTATTATAAAATGATAAAACTGTTAATAAATTTTTAAAACTTAGCTTTTCTAGCACGAACACTAGAAACGTCATTGACCTACTCTCTCGCATTTACTAAATCTTCATGACCGCATCGCAAATCTAAATTCACCATGAGTCACCTTACATTCCACAGCTTCCTATCCACATTTTCTTAACAAGAAGAACCAAGGGTCTCCTGCCTGCCCTCCTCCTCCAGCCATACCACACACCCCACCTCTCACAGGTGATAACCAGGGCGCTGAACAACTGCATTCAAAGTAGAGCACCGAGAAGCTGACGCTCCTGCCCCAGTGCTGTGCACCTGGCTCCAACTCGGCCACAAGATGCGCTGAGGACCAGAAAGCAGTCCACGTTTTACATGTTTTCAGCTTATTGGTCCCAGGTCTGATGCGGAGATTTGCCCAAGGTAGGTGTTTAAGTATTTGTGAAATACTAAATCTAGTTCCTTCCTAGGTAACTGCTGCCGAAAATGAAACACTTTTTACATCATGCTTTGTTGTTTACCAGACATATTTGAGTCCTGCTTAAACAAGTTTCAAAATGGTTTTCAAGCTAGGGAGATTTTGTCCTCCAGAGTACATGAGACAATATCTGGAGGCATTTTGGGTCATCACTACTGGGGTGGGAGTGCTATTAGCATCTACTGGGTAGTCAGGGATGCTACTCAACATCCTACAATGCCCAGGTCAGTGACCCACGATGAAGATGTGTCTGGCCCAAAATGTCAATAATGCCAAGGTTGAAAACCCCTGTGACAGCTGTAGTTCCTGCTTTATGTAACCTTGTGGGATTTAAGAAGCATTGAACACCAAAGAACCCAACAACTGAGCCTACATGACTGCAATTGTCTTCTTCAGTTTCTTTTAAAGAAAAAGTTCTTCGGTTTTTCCATACTAAGTTCCCATATTTGGAAAACCACCCAAAGAGCTCAATATTATTAAAATGGCACAACCACAACAGAGTGTAGTACAGGAACAATACAAAGTCAACTAAGATTAAAAACTGCTCTAAGACTTTAGATATAAGAAGTTTTATTCATCTGGTGGTACTTGATGCTCACAGGGCACCATACAACAAATTTAAAAAATACAATAAGAAAAAAATTGAACAGCCAAAGAGATCATTTCCATTAGAGGGCCCACAGAAAAACCAGCAAAAGCCCACAGAAAGACCCACCTACTGTCCCCTTAAGAACATTAATTTCTTCCTGCTTAAGTCTGGCTTTAAGAAACACCAAAGAAAAGTGCGAAAGAAGTCTTTGAAAGATAGTTAAAACTTCACATAGCGTCTTTCACATGAGTACCTCACAAAATGCTTTCCTTATTCAAGTAAGTATGTAAAATAATCCAAACATTTGTGAGCCTCGATTTGGTCCCAACTTTCAAGATCGTAGGCCTCAGTATTTGCCTCACCTCTCTGTCCTCAAATTTGTATCAGTAAAAAGTCACTTACAGGTAAAGCCTCCTTTGCTCCACACTGCCACTACAAAGCACAGATGTTTTACATAAAGAGCAAGGGCCCAAGCAAATTCAAGTTATACAAGTACCTGAAGCGAAAATGTAACTAAATTTCCCCAAGACTGGTTTAAAACCAAATTTTCCCTTTGAAATCCATTGTATTCAATTTTCATGATTAGTAATTACTGAAGGTCATCTGACATCGAATACAGAGAAAAGCAAGATTTAAAGTTGTATGGGGGCTATTATTACAAAAACTTCTAAAAAGATAATTTTGGAAATTTAGTACACATTACCATGTTGTCACAAAGTTATGTCACACAAGAAACGAGTTACAAATTCTGCCTGGAGGGTCAGCTAATGCTCAATATCAATTCTGTACAAGTGAGCCAATTATAAGCTGTTTCTCAAGTAAGCCTCCACAACAGGGAGCCCTAAGTATTAACAGTTCAATCAATAAACCTCCTAGTCTCAGTAGATTGGTTTTACTTACTGTGGCAGAGTCATCCTATGCTTAGGCTGCTGCAGAAGCTCATTTCCCATTAGACTGCACAGAAGTATTCAATACTATTACATAAGGAGACAAAATAAAACAGCTATGGGAAGTGAAGGACTAAGAAATTTTTGGCCAGAAAATTAGGGAAAACTGAAGATATACTTTATTATATATAAAAAATTACTGCCTTAATGCTTGGTTCCTCTAGATTTAAATGGCATTTCAGTTTATGCTTGACACCTACAGATCAATTCATTATCTGATTACTAAATGCAAAACTAAGCAAACCTAGACATTTCAGCTGCTACCATTGTATAATATTAGTACATAACTAATCTGTAACTAGATGTCTCCCCTTTTCCATTATACTGCATTTCTTAAGGGCAAGGGGCATGTCAAAAGCACCTTTGCATCCCTACAACTAAGCACACTGGCTGGTATACAGTAGGTGCTTAACAGGTATTTACTAAATATATTGTTGAATAGTGGCTTATGACATGGGAAAAGAGCCCAAAGATTGTCTTATTCTAACTAGCATTACTTAGGTAGTAGCCTCACTCCCAATAGGTACAAGGCAGTTTTAAAGTAAAGACACTTTCCCCACGTTCTACACAGAATCATCAAGAGTTGGATATGACTTGAATCACTTCCCTTAAGCATGTTCATAAAGCATTTTGAGAAATCAAGAGATGAAAGGCGCTATGTAAGTGCAAAATAATATTATTCAAGACAGTTCAGCAAAGATGCTATAGTTTCTATGGTGATGGAAGGGTTGTACTAGTTTGAGGTGAACACCCCCAAAGCTACTCTTCTCAATGTCATTATCAACAGAACAATGGAATTTTGACAAAGATGCCATCACTTTATATCACTTGTATTCTGCTACTTTCTATAAACCAGGTGACAGAAAATGATATAAAGCCACTTATTCTACACAAACCAGTACTTTATCAAAGTTCCGTATTTTACAAGTCATGTTCAAAAAACACACACAAGTTAGCATTTTGTACACAAATGTTTATTTCTCAATTAAACATTCCCTTTAAACACAAGGAATGAATTCTAAATCTTCATAAAGATGAATCAAAAATGAAAGCCCTCCAGAATAGTGTGTGCAATCACTGTGTTCTTGGTCACTACTGGCGTTTACTGTTTAACATCAAAAACAAAGACAGGTTATTTAAAAATCATGCTACTGGATTTCTAGCTCTTCCTCTATGACCAGTTCTATGCTGATCTGCAATGTTTAAAAGTTTACATCACCAAATCGAAGCAAGTTTAAGGTGTGAAACAGCTGTGCATTAAACACAAAATAAACAATAAAGTTACAAGATATAGTCAAGTTCATAACGAATATAGGTGTTCTTATCATCATTGTAGATTCTTGGATAATGTGCTATGAGAGCATCCTGTGAACCAATGTAGATGGAGTTGTAAATTTTCCAATACACATCTCTGACTTTCCGGGCTGGGTGAAACAAACCCTAGAATAATTAAAAGGCTACATTACTTCAAGAAATACACAACCTTAACACAACTAACAAACCATAAAGATATGGTTGCAAGCATTTCCCTTTGAGAGAGAAAACAAGATGGCAATTGCACAAAACTGCAGAGGGCAAAGACAAAATCTAATCCTCCCTCCCTCCCCTCACAACTGTTCTCCCGTATGGCAAAAACACACCCTACCAATAATTAGGAACAGTGACTTAATTCAACTAAAATTACTTTTTTCAACGAGTACTCTTTTAAAAATCTTTGACCTACCTGTAAACAATACTGCAGCATTCTACATGGTCCAATAGCAACTCTCAGACCCTCCAGGGCCCCCATAACTGCCTGAATTACATGGGGAGATGTCTCAAACACATTGGGCCATACATAGTTCAACAAGTGATTCAGTGAATCTTCACAACCAAATCCATAAACCCCAAGTGACATGTGTTGCACCACTGCACTAGCCGTCTGTCTGTGTACAAGGTCCCTGTAACAGAGGGGGAGAAAGCTCTTTGTTAAGATACAGTCTTAGTTTCACAGAAGATACATGCCTGCCCGTTAGAAACTAAATCACAAATTCAGTGCATGGAATGGATGCAGAGTCATCCCCACACCTTATGTATCTGATACAGAATGCTTTTAGAGTGACTAATGATTCTACTTGAGAACTTTGCTTTAACGACTCAAACCTCACTCTGGCTCAAAAATAAACCATATTTTTCTTTGAAAGTAATATAAGCAAGAAAGCCGAGCACAGTGTACATTTTATATGCTACTAAAAATGAGAGAGAACACATGACTCTTACATACGAATGATTAACAGTAATATCTCATTTTAAACTCTGTAAACTTAAAACCTTTGAAAGTAATTCAATACAACAGATAACTAAATTGAGACTAAATCTCTTCCCTTGTCAATTTTTTTTAAAGGTTCATTCAAGAACTCAATTTAGGGAAAGGAAGAGAAGGACCAATAATTTTTTCAAACCCAGAAATAAGAACTCTTATCACCTCCCATGTTTTAAATGAACTTATGTTTATGACAAGTCATTGAGTTATTTATTCCACAATTATTCAACTGACTACAAGCATCAGATAACGGGTCTATGAAGGGCATAAAAACAAGTTCACACTCTTTACCCTCAAAGGCAGGAAGAGTACCTTAAAGGTATAAGAGAAAAAAACATCTGAACTTAGTTACTAGCATCCTTATTTCTCTTATTTATTGTAATAATCTATTAGGCATAGACTGAAGTGAAGCTGTATTCCCCCTTAGTAAATTTCCCAACTAAAGTAATGTTTCTTGGTATCAGGACTCTATCAATCACTTCAAGCAGTACTTTATCAGTGGTCACCACCTGAATAACTGGGGGCCTGCAGTGGGAATAGTGTGGCTCTGGCAGGCTATGTTCAGTAGTTCAAAAGCCTTATAGAAACCTCTGCTTCATCTGCCATAACAAAAAGCTAAAAAGATCGGGTCTCTTTGCCATACCGATAAGCTCATGCTCAACATTTCCTCTAATTATATTTGACTTTAATTTTTAAAACAAAAGTTGATCAGGAATTCCCTGGTGGTCCAGGGGTTAGGACTCAGCACTTTCACTGCCGGGGCCCAGGTTCAATCCCTGGTCAGGGAACTAAGATCCTGTGAGCTATGTGTGTGGCCAAAAGGCGGGGGGCTATTAAAACAGGGAGGGGGCACTTGGAAAAAAAATTGGGGGAACCACTATAGCATCTATCTTATTTAGAGATAATAGTCCTAATTTATTTATAGTTTCATAAAAATCCAGACTAATAGTCCCTTCTTTAACTACATCACAACAAATAGGTCATATAATAATTACTTCCATAAGTTCTAAAATAAAAGAAGAATTATAACTATTTTCTTGCATTTAGTTCAAGTCACTTACCTATCCATTAAAGCATCTTCAAGGAGTGGTGTTACAGCATAAATGTAGTCCTTTCCCATCTCACCAATATATTCAAACAAGAAGGAAAGTGATTTTAACACTCCATTTTGAACATTCAGTTCAGGAACTCTGTATTCATTCATTAAGGCAGGTAGTACTGTGAAGGGTGAACATGTTTCAGCGACAATAGCTATTGCTACAGTGGTACAAACTCTGTTCTGCCTTTCCTGAACTTTGAGGTTGTTTAAAAGTGTAGCCAATACATCATGAGGGCTGGAAAAAAATAAATGTGTCAGCAAACTGTTAGTTTACAAGTCAAAATTTTTTTGGAGGGAAGAAAAATAATCAAAGGAATGGAACTTCATGCTAAGTAATTACTGGGAACTTAGTAATTTTATGCTAAAATGCAATACTTTCAAGTCACTGGCATTACGGTTTCTACTTAAGAACTTCATTTAAATTAAAGTGTTCATTTTAATGAAAAAATTCAAATGGCTTCATTTTCAAATATAATTTACAGTCTTTAGTATATTTCCTAAAACAAAAAGAAATTTCATTAAATGTTTAGACTGAATAATTCTTTGAGTGGTCAGAACATGGCCACTAGAGCAGGCAACCTTACAGTAGTATATAAACTGTGGTCTCCAATGCCACAACACACAAAATCTGTTTTCCAAAATCCTCCCTCCCACACACCTTTACCACATTTATTCTCCTTCTTTAAGCATTTATTCTACCACAAATTTAAAGGGACACAGGAACTAAAAAGTTAACAACAGCTATTCATTGCCAACTTCTTAACTACATCACAGATGAAAAAATATTATTGCTACCAAAAGGCATGTGGGGAGACTCTAATTAAATAATCCAACTTTTGTTACGTTTTATTGCTTGAAAATATTTAGTTATTAAGCCACATATACATAAGTATCTCATTTTCTACAATGACTGTTTCTTCTAGTTTGGTTCTGGTGGAGCAGAAGCAAATAACCATAGGTTATCTAATAAAATAGCTATCATTCAGTTGTCTGTGGATTAATTTTAGAAAAATATTTTTAAAACACATAAAGCATTAACATGAAAACTGAATTATGTTAATTGTTTTACTAAGAACTGGCCTTAATATTTTAAGCAATATCCTAAAAGCACCAACAAAATTTGAAATTATTCTGAAATGGTACTGTTTCCCTCTTCTGAAAATAGTGAAGTGTGACTAAATGAAATTTTAAACTGTTCCATCTATTTTAATTCAATTTAACATTTAAGAAAACATTTCAAAAACTGAAGGTCAGTGGTTGAAGTCTATTCTAAAAAACATAAATAAAGTCTATTCTAACTGCATTACTCATACCTTGCCTTAAAAGAGAGTCTACAGAAATGGAAACACCTTTTAACACTACAATGGGTCTATTACAAAGTAAAAAAAAAAAAAAAAAAAAAAAAAATACACAGAAGTAAATAATACTCACCCAATGGCCTTTGCAATATAACCAAATGTGTTGACTGTGGCTCTACGAATAGCTTTTTTGTGAGCTTTTAAGAGCTCTAAAAGCTCAAAGCAAATCCTCATCCATTCTCTTGCAGACACATATTCAGCTCCCCTAGTTTAAAAAAAAAAAACTTAAATTTTTTGTAACAATAAGTTTTAAAAGGTAAATCTGCAAATTCAGTTCTCAAAACATGATTACCAATTCATTTTAAGCATTAAATAAAATTATTATTACTGCTCAGAAAGGATGGTTTAGTTTTAAAAATATACTGCCACTCCCTCATTACCATTCAAATTGGAAAATATTACTGAAATATTAGCCTGACCATATATACTTACATTAGAAACAATAAGCAAATTTGCAAAGTGAATAAAAGTGGCTAAATGTGAAACACAATACTGCTTATTAAAATGTTTAGGTAATCTGCTTACCTATCAGCAATACGTCCAACAAGATCAATACAATTCTCTTGTACTTTTTCATGCCTATTCTTTAAGATGGGGGTGAGTCTAGGCAGCAGATCTTTAATTGGTGGAGTCATCTTATGCATACCTATTTAACAGAAGTCAAACACACTATCAATTAACACGTGAACTGCAACCTTTGTTCATTTTACCTTTTATTTAACAATGTAATATACGTGACTAGGCATAAATACAAACTTACAGCTGCCTATGGAAAGAAAAAGCCCCAGCTTCAGATCAAACGCAGAATTTTTAACTTTTTATTAACTTCTGATTATGCATAAAAATGAAAGAAATTAGTGAAGTGATTTAAAGAATGATGGATACTCAACAACAAAAAAAAGTTTTATTTGGTTCTGAAATGTATTTGTACACTGACATTTAAATATGGGGACAGCTTATGTTCCGGCCATACACAACAATATAAGCCAGAGGTAGACATGTAAATTAAAGCAAAATTTTCCAGAAAGGGCCCCCTTACCCTTTAACTGCAAAACAAACAGATCTCCAGTCTCCCTGCAATGCAGGGCATACTTGGATGGTATTTACACCTATGAAGAGAGAAAAAAGGAGGCAGCTGGCAGGGGCTCTTGCTCTAACTAGAACTGCTTGCTCTGATTCTCTCTCCATTGCTTTTCCCATGTTTCTCTGACCAACAATATGGTTTACAATTCCCTGCAAACCAGAGCCCCACAAGTGGCCAAGTAACTGATTTTTGGCAAGTATCTCCAAGTAGAGAGAGAGGAAAGGGCTGAACTGGGGATTATATGTAAATGCGATGGTTTGAAGACCTCCTATACTGTATAAAAACCCCTTACTAAAATGAGAAAAATAGTGGCTATCACAGCCAGCTATTTCGACCTCTTGATAGGTTATTTCTGTCCCTCTAAACTCCGTAGAAGTTACTTTTGCAATCGTTACATTCACTTATAATGAAGGATAAAACAGGAGACCATTTGTTTGTTCCATCATAATGCCCTTAAAGAGGAAAAGCTTTGTTCTCCACACCCAAGAGCGTTTGTAATACACCTCTGTTTTAACTTTGGATAAAGAACTGAGAGGACAGTTTAAAAGAATTGGATTTAAATAAAAATGAGGTCACTTGATCAATTCACTTTTCTCTCTGGTTATTGTTCCTTGAACTTAATAGCAAGCAGGAAAACCTACCATAACCATTTACTAATTCAAGGTTGAATAAATATATAAAACTTTAGAGTTCTCTCCACCCACCACCTCCTCTCCCATATATTTCAGGTGACACACAATTTTTTTAGGGCCCTCTATCCCATGACTTCAAAGTTTTTTGAGTTGTGACTACTTCCTCCTCTCTTGCAGGTCCTAAACTTGCCCTCTTTCTCTCTTTTAAAGTAAAATATAAATAGACTTTGGGAGATAAGATTCTTGTGACATCCCAACTTAACTGTAATTTTCAGTGGTTAAAAAAAAAGTATCAGACATTCATTAGTCAACTCCTAAATAGGATTCTCTATTTTACTTTCAAAATACCAAAGGAACTTTAAAATACAAAACAAAAAATTCTTACATGACCAACAAATTCCATACCTATTACATTTACAATGGCCTTCAGTGCTCCAAGAATGCTGCCCAATACTTCAGGGTACTCTTCGCCCAAATACTCATACAAAACAACACCCAAGTGCCCCATCAATTTTTCCTGTAATAAAAAAATGATGATGATGAAATGTTACTGTTTACATTACTCCTTTTGGTGAAGAAATAAGAATCTGATATAAAAGTTTACCTCTTGACAAGTCTTCATGACAACAGCCGTTCGAGAGATCAAGTCAGCTGCCTGTTGCCTAACTTTTGCTGATTTGTTATTTAAACGCCACAAAACTGTACCGCAGATCTGAGGCAAGTACGGTTTGACTCGTTTGCCAAGAGCATTGACCACTGTGCCAAAGCCGTTCAACATTACTGAGTCCTTAAAAAAAAAAAAAAAAAAAAAAAGCCAAGTTAAATTTAAAACCTACATTCAATGTGAACAAGAATTCAGTTTGTGACTAAACAGTTGAAATATAATTATATTCCGTTTCCAAAAATCTAACCTAAAAATTTGAGGTAGAAGAGTATTTCTTTGTAGCCAACTGCATGAGAACATGAACATTTAAAAATTATTTCAAATTTAATTACTCTTTGGTGATAATATTTACTTGAAAATATGTTTTACAAATATGAAAGTCAGTGGCAACTTGCCTAATAATTAGTATCATTACCTCTGTAGTCTGTTCTTGAAAAGCATAAAGAATACCATCAATCAGTTGTTCTTCAAGTTTATGATCAATGTCTGCTGCTCCCAAGTTGCCCATAATTTTCTCAATTGTCTCCATCACCATTTTTCTGTACTGTTCAGCTTCATCTTTCAGATCATCCACAATCCTGGATATAATTTCTGCTGCACCTACTTTGTTTGCCAACTCCACAGTAGTATCAACTAACTAAAAAGAGGAGGAAAAATCATTTAATTTACTGCTTTTCCAAGGAAATAAAGAGACATCATGAAAATGGAATATTCTAAAGATACTATTTAGCTAGTAAGCATGCTGAGGACAGATGGCTCCTACTATTAAAACTTTAAGAAAAAGGTGGCCAAAAACATTTAAATATGAGTCTAAGTCAAGGAGATTTAAGGTTACGATTGTATTCATGCTTCACCTAGCCAGATTAAGCAGTTCATTTACTAGACAAAAATGTCAATTTATAGTTGGCTATCTATCCTAGAATACAAAAGCAAAATGGAAGTTAACTGGCCGACTAAAATCCATCTCCGTTCACAATCAAACACAAACAACCTGTGAGTTTCTCAAGGCAAAAAATAACTTATGTAATATGCATTCAAACTGACTAAAGGATCAGTTGAAAGAATTTCTGAAACTATTTTATGATAAAAGCTTACCTGCCGGTAATTTCTTCTATCCAAAGCCATTCTGTGTTGCCAGAAGTGTTTAAAAAAAGGAGGAAGGATCTCTGTTTTAATGTAGTTTGCTTCTACACCATCTGTTCCACAACACTGCTTTACCACCTAAAATGTTAAAAAATAATAATAGTAATCACAGTCCTGGTTTAATACACAAGTTTTTTTAAAATGATATAAAATTCTCTTTGAACCATGGAACACATTTAGATTAACAAATCTGGAACAGCAACAATTTGGAACAATTACCTTCAGCACAATTTTCTTCATTTCTTCATCAGGAGATTGGAATTCTCGAATAAGAATTAACATCACTTCTCTAGTATAGTAGTTGGCATATTCTGCATCCATGAGAGGAATAAGATACCCAATAGCCTTTAAGAAAGCGGCCAGGCCCTATTTTAAAATAAAAAATATATATATACTTAGTAAATTAGCTTTAAGTCACTTGAACTTCAATGAGTAGAAATAAAAAGAAAAATGAAATCAAACTGGTAAATCTACCTTTCCTCTGTGTTGGCGGATACCCTTCCATAGAGGCTTTAACACAGAATCAAAAGATTCGATACCATAAGGAGTTGCTGCTTCAGCCAAGGCAGCAATGGCCAAAGCACTAATGGTCCGAACTTTCTGCTGCTCATCCACAAGACCTATAAAAAACCAAACACAGGTTTTAACTAAGCAACATTACCTAACTTCCATAGCATCATGCAGATTCTAGAAACATATCTAGCCATTTAGTCAAATTGCAGAATCTGTTCCCATTAGACAAAATTAGGCAAAAGCCAGTATGAACCACAGCCTATTAGCAGCTAATATTACAAATCCAATCATAAACTATATGGTGTTTGTGTAGTTTACCTTCCATTTCTCTCTCCAAGAATCAGTAGCCTAAATTTCAGGAAACTGTCTTACAAAAGACAGTTATACTACAACTTACCATGTTCAATGATTTCAACTAAACTTCTGAGATGTGGCAAGATGGCACAGCCCATGAGAATAGCTATTTGCTGTACAATTTTTATACCAGTGTGTCTTGCTTGCCAGGACTTCTTGCTTTTGCACACAGCTTTTAAGAAAGGCAATAATGAAGGAATGCCCAGGGCAGAGGCTACAACAGCAAAAGCTCTAGCTGTTGTGTTACGGACATACTCATCCATGTTATCTATATCAGGTCTCATGGTAGAGATCATAGTAGCCAGACCAGCAGCCTGAAAGTTTAAGAAAAAAGCAACAGTCATGAGTTGATAACATTAACCCTCAATCATTCCATTCTAAAATCAAATAATCCGGGCTTCCCTGGTGGCGCAGTGGTTGGGAGTCCGCCTGCCGATGCAGGGGACACAGGTTCGTGCCCCAGTCCAGGAGGATCCCACATGCCGCGGAGCGGCTGGGCCCGTGGGCCATGGCCGCTGGGCCTGCGCGTCCGGAGCCTGTGCTCCGCAGCGGGAGAGGCCGCAGCAGTGAGAGGCCCGCGTACCGCAAAAAAAAAAAATAAATTAAAAAAAATAATAAAATCAAATAATCCTATCAACATATATAAAACTTTCTTCTCCAGAAACATAAATACCTTTGCCAAATTAGAAATAATCTCTCGGCCTTCCACTCTAGCATAGTAATCCTCATCAATCAACAATGGTTCAATGACCACCAGGATCTGAAAAAGAGAAGGAGCTACATTTTCACAGCAATTACTGATGCAATGCTCAAGTAACAGTACATGTAAGGGAATTTATAATTACCAGGACTTTGTTAATCAAGGGACAAATTAAGAATTTTAATCACACAAGTTGAAACCCCACATAAAGATGAGTATTTGGGAGCACTGTTAACTACACAGACTATAAAATACACACAGTACACACACACACACGCCCATCTGCATTTTACAATTCTAAACCATAATTACCATCAGCAAAAAGATGCTTCTTAGTAGTAAATGGCATGGTATAGAAACATACATTTTCTCATTCTAATATCAATAAAAGCAAATTTTAAAATATGAATAATATGAACCCACTATATAAGATGGCAAAAAGTTACATCTATTTACACATGTATTTGTGTATGTATGCTTGTGCAAAGAAAAAGGTCTGGGAGGGCATGTAAATTTAACATTGGTTAACTGAATATCTTTAAAGGGGTTGAAATTTCCCTTTTTATTGTGAATGTGTAACATCAGCTGTTACTTTTTTAGAATTTTTAAATTTCACAAATACACCTAATAATAAGCTGGTCAAAAAAATCCACTAACTCCTTTTACTTAAAAAATATCAAACCAAAAAAATAAATAAAATAAATAAATAAAATCAAACCATTAGAAACACAAATTGAGAACAAACCTTGTGCACATATGGTCGAACTAAGTCATCAAGTTTGTATAATATTCTATCAATAACTTTTACAAGTAAATGACGCTCTTGATCCTCAAGTGTAGGCGACATCAGCAGAGGAAGAATTTGATTAAACAAAGGACCAGCTCCAAATTCACGAGCTTTATCAGTAATCTGACGCAATGCAGCCTGGAAGAGAAAAGAGTAATAGGCATATTTCTTTATTATAAGCATGAGCCAATTAATTACTCCACGGTTTTCTGTAACTGAATATTTTAGTGTAAACTTCAGACACCTTACATAGAATAGCATGAGTTCATTCCCATCAAAATTACTCTGAAGTCTGAACTCTTGGGCTAAAGGCTCAATGTTTTCAGTTAATTCAAAAAGGGTAACTGAAAGCTGGAGAGCGTGTGGAGAAAAGAGAAGCCTCCTACACTGTTGGTGGGAATGTAAGTTGGTGCAGCCACTGTGGAAAACAGTATGGAGGTTCCTCAGAAAAGTAAAAATAGAGTTACCACATGATCTAGCAATCCCACTCCTGGGCATATATCTGGACAAAAATATAATTCAAAAAGATACATGCACCCCTCCCCATGTTCATGGCAGAACTATTTACAAGAGCCAAGATATGGAAAACACCTAAATGACCATCGACAGATGAATGGATAAAGAAAATGTGGTGCATATATACAACAGAATACTACTCATCCATAAACAAGAATAAAATACAGTTAAGTCCCCTACATACAAACCTTCAAGTTGTGAACTTTCAAAGATGCAAACATGCCTCTGTATGCCAGGTATTGTACTGTACTACTGTACTTTTCAAGGTACTGTACTGTAAGATTAAAACTGCTTTATTTTTTTTTATGTATTATTTGTGTGAAAAGTATTATAAACCTATCACAGTACAGTACTACATAACTAGCCAATTGTGTTAGTTGGGTTACCTAGGCTAACTTTGTTGGACTTAAGAACAAACTGGACTTATGAATGCACCCTCAGAACGGAACTCATTAGTATGTAGGGGACTTACTGTAATGCCATTTGCAGCAACATGGATGCAACTAGAGATTATCATACTAAGTGAAGTAAGTCAGAAAGAGAAAGACAAATACCATATGATATCACTTGCATGTGGAATCTAAAATATGACACAAATGAACCTATATATGAAACAGAAACAGAATCAGGGACATAGAGAATAGACTGGTGGTTGCCAATGGGGAGAGGGGTGGGAGAGGGTTGAACTGGGAGTCTGCGATTAGCAGATATAAACTGGTATATATAGAGTGGATAAACAACAAGGTCCTACTGTATAGCACAGGGAACTATATTCAATATCCTGTGATAAACCATAACGGAAAAGAATATGAAAAAGAATGTATATATATGTATAACTGAGTCACTTTGCTGTACAGCAGTAATTAACACAACATTGTAAGTAAACTATACTTCAATAAAAAATAAATTTTAAAAAAGGGTAATTTAATAGAAAGAGTCACAGAGTATAATATAAAACTCCTTAACTTCTCCTAAAGGATCAAACCATCTTCAAGCCACATATGATACTAATACAATACCCCACATAATTCCACTAATTGTATTAGAATCTTCAGCATATTTTAAAGGCTCTGATGATAAAATGGAGAATCTCTAAAATTATAATGAACATGATGATTTAATAAACTGGTACTTACTTTTCTCATTGGAGGTGTTCCATTCTTAATTTTTAAAAGCAACTTCATTATTTTTCTCTCTTTTTGCTCTTCCGGACTAAGTGTTGATTCATCAACATCAACCTAACAGTAAAAAGTAAAAAGTTTAAAGGTTAGTGGAGATACTGTAACTTCTAAATAAAAAGTAATATTTTATTTCTGGTATTATCACTTACCAAAAGTTTATCAAAGTACTGAATATCATCAGGTTTTAAAAATGGAAGATTTCCAGATGGTTGGTCATTAACACTTTTCATAGTTCTATCTTCAGTTTGCATGTGAAAACCTGTCATACCACCCAAAGGTGTTGGAGTTGCTGTCAGCTTTCGAGCTGGAGTTCGAATAGGAACATATCCAGCTGGAGGGGGAAGTACCTAATACAGTTAAAAGACAGTTTAGGATTTTCTTAACTTTACATAGTAAATAATAACAAAAATGAACAATATTTGCAGTTAAGATGCTTTTTGCTTAGAGGCAAGAATTAACAATCCCATTTTTCTATCTTATTTGTAAGTTTAAAATACACATTACTATTTCTCATCAAATTTAAATTAAGTGTATTAGAAGTAGGGGGAAATGAGGATACACAAAGTGGGCTTACAAATTCTGATCACTTTCAAACATTAGTCTATATAAACATGTTGGTGAACCAATGTCATATAAATTGAAATAAGCTCAAAGTGCACATAATGTATATTATATTTTAGTAATAAATTAAAAATTCATGTAAATCTCTACAAAAACAAATCTTAATATTTAAGTCGTTCTACAAAAATGAGTGACTGCATAAAAACTACAACCAAAATATTCACCAAAGCCCTGTAAATACACAACATTTGACTAAACCCAAAAAATTCACTCAAGAGTCACAAAGGAGGGCTTCCCTGGTGGCGCAGTGGTTGGGAATCCGCCTGCCACTGCAGGGGACACGGGTTCGAGCCCTGGTCTGGGAAGATCCCACATGTCACGGAGCAGCTGGGCCCCTGCGCCACGGCTGCTGAGCCTGTGCTCTAGGGCTCGCGAGCCACAGCTGCTGAGCCCACGTGCTGCAGCTGCTGAAGCCTGTGTACCTGGGGCCCATGCTCCGCAACAGGAGAAGCCACCGCAGTGAGAGGCCCATGCGCTGCAACGAAGAGTGGCCCCTGCTCCCCGCAACTAGAGAAAGCCCACGCGCAGCAATGAAGACCCAATGCAGCCAAAAATAAATAAATTTTAAAAAGATGTAATGACTATCCTCTTAGGAAAAAAAAAGAAAAAAACTTGTATTAGAAAAAAAAAGATTCACAAAGGAGGATTTTCCCCCTATTGATAAACCAATCAATGAATGCAATTGTAACAGACACTTACAATTGCATTCATTGATTGGTTTATCAATAGGAGGGGGAAAATCCTCCTTTGTTAATCTTTTTTTTTCTAATACAAGTTTTTTTCTTGGAGAGTGACTATACCCACAGCATTACACGGAGGGTACAAGAAGTTATAAAGCAGTAAGTTCATGCATACTTGAAACAAATACTCTAATACAAACCTAATGAGGGGATAGGGGGAAATACATACATAAAAACTGTTAAAAAAGCAATAGGCATTAGCAGAAAAGGCTCTGTAAAGGCCATCAAATGACTTAGGTTCCAGCCCTGGTTATAACATCAGCTATATGACCACTTTTAGACCAGCAAAAGGTCCTTGAGTAACAGGTACCTAGACGATTTTATAGTTCAAAATGAACTTCAAGTTGCTATGGTAAAGAGAGAACATAACATTCTTCGTGTCCACTGGCAACCCATGAACTAAATACACAAGATTTTGTGAGACACCAAGTAAAATAACCATGATCTAATGTTGGAAATGAAATATACCTGGAAACAGCTAAAGAATGAAACGGCAGTAGTAAATTTGAGCAAGGCCAATGCAAACTTGACCAGTTAGTATTTTCAAAGAATATTTAAATTAAAATCCAGGGAATTCCCTGGCAGTCTAGTGGTTAGGACTCGGAACTTTCACTGCCGGGGCCCAGGTTCGATCCCTGGTTGGTGAACTCAGATCCTGCAAGCCACGCAGCATGGCCAAAAAAAAATCTCTATCCTAAAAACCACCACACTCATATTCACTGTTTTTACCTTATATCCTTCTGGGAACATAGCATCTAATTCTTCATCAGACAATGGGCGATTTCTCTCATCAATTTCTCTCTCCCACCGCCAAGCCTGAAGCTGTTCAGGAGTCATACTCATTATGTGACCTACCAAAAAAGCAAATTTCTGTAACAATCTATGTAGTGCAAGACTTTTATCATTACACAGATCCTTGGGATATAAGATAGTTAAAATCCATTCTAACATTTAATTGTTTATATTATAAACTCAAACCAAGACTTCTTTTTACATCCTGTTATTCTTGCTAAAAATAGGCATTAATGGCACACAGAAAAACCACAAAGAAAAAATTCAAAATACTAACAAGGGGAAAAAATTATTTCCAATGATAAAGTTTCTACCTGGAGTAGGGGTAGCCATGTTCATGGCTGGCGTGCCAATTGGTGTCTTTCCAGGGGTCAGAACAGGAGTGCTTCCACCCATCTGACTAGCTGGTGTTTCATCCCAACGTGACTTTCTTTTACTGGCTCCAGGAGTTGGTGTTTCACCAATGGAATCTCCACCTCGATCTGTTCGAGGAGTCTCAGCCCATCCACTTCCATGTCCAGGAGTATCTTTAAAGAAAAGGAGTGAATAAGCCTAAAATTTTAACCACTGTCAAAAAATGACTATTTTCAGACAACTAATATACTTAAACTGATCAATTTCAGAAACAGGATATTCCTAAAATGGAGACACATTTAAGTTTTAATGTTTCATTTCATATTTATTCTCCTTGACTGTATCTTTTCCACGGATTACAAAAACAATGATAACCATCGAGGAACAGGAAAACAGAGCAAAGGATTTTTTCAACTACCCACAACATACAACCCATAGACAGCCACTTTATGTATCTTGGGCCACTTTTCATTTCTCCATGGAGTGAGATTACTCTACATGTACAATTCTATACTGACTCTCTCATCCATTGTATTTTTTTCCGGGTTTTTTTGGGCTGCGCCATGCGGCCTGTGGGATCTTAGTTTTAGTTCCCCGACCAGGGATGGAACCCGGGCCCCTTCAGTGAAAGCACCGAGTCCTAACCACTGGACCACCAGGGAATTCCCTACATTTCATGTTAAGCACTCTGCCCAATCATTAAAAATTCTTTATAAAATTTTAATATAGCAAATGTAATGTTAAATCTTAACTTCCCAACGATAATCTCATAAACAGTTAATGAAATACAGCTTTAGAGAGTTTACACAAAAAACAAGGTATTTAGGCAAATTTATACAGACAGAAAGTAAATGAGAGGTAACCAAAGGCTGGGAGAAGTAAGAATGGAGAGTTATTGCTTAATGGGTACAGTTTTTGTTTGGGATGATGACAAAGTTCTAGACATGAATAAAGGTAATGGTTGCACAACACTGTGAATATACTTAATGCCACTGAATTGTACACTTATAATGGTTAAAATGATAAATTTTATGTTATATATATTACACTACAATAAAAAAGAGATTATGGCATACAAACTTTACTTTCTTCTAATGTTCTTCCTAAAATAAATCTTAAACCTCTTCAAGAAGGGAAAAGAATTAGGTATATCATCTGCTCAGTTCTTTACCTGTCCCAAAAGCATCTGTTTATTTATCTGTCTTCCTAGGACCAGAGAGAACAGATTTTGGCCATAAACATACCACTCATCAAATCAACATTTTACCCAAGCACACACCCAAACTCCACTAGAAGTACCTCTTTCTGTTTTGGGGGTCTCATCCCATCTGTTTTTACGAGCACTGGAAGTTGCACCTCCATGGCCTGGTGTCGCGTGGCCTGGTGTATCGCCCCGTCCAGGGGTAGCAGCGCCCGCAGGTGTGTGACTAGGTGTAGGATCCCATATTTTTGAGCCTGGGGTTGCTCCAGGAGTCTCACTTCCTTTTGCACGACCTGGTGTCTCATCCCATCTTAAGGAAGGGGTATGTCCAGGGGTCTTAACAGAGCAAAAAAAAATTTATTTCATACACCCACATAAAAATTAGAAAACCTGCTAAGCAAACAAAAAAAATTAAATGTTTTAGTTCATGATTAAGAGAATAGATTATCCTTCTGCTTAAAAGATACCTACTTTCTAGCAAATATGTTTATGACAAAAAATAACTTAAAGATTTAATTTGGAGCAATGAAAAAAGCCCTAATTTAAAAAACAATGTATTTTGGTTACGCCACTAATGGCTCCGTAACTTTGGGAAAACATTAAGGTTTCTCTGTCAAGATCTCAAGAATTTCACCTTTAATTATATCAGCACATCTCAAAACTGGGTCTTGGAGACAGAGACTCATGAGTTCCCACTAAGAATATTTTTGTTTTTGTTCAATTTTGTGTGTGTTTAATTAATTTAAGCATGTTTTGGATCACCTGGGTAATTATAACTAGATACTGCGACATTATTTCAAATCCCTGAGAAGAGGTTATATTTAGAATCACATCTATAATACTATTGCTCTGATGCTGGCAAGATTAGAAGTTGACTTAAATGATTGAAGGTTCCATGGTAGTTGAATAGAGACAAGTAGTGAGCAATGTAGGACATCAGACAGTACGAAAGCAAAAGAACCTGCAGAGTGCAGACAATATCATATCAAAAACAGCAGGTGAATTAGTGAAGCAAAACAAAATCTGTATTTAAATAATTCTGTAAGTTTTGTAGTATACTTTTACATATTTCTTTTAAAGTTGGATGTTCTATCCAACCCAAGAGTTCTATTTAGCTTTATGTTTGCAAATAAGACTCAGTATTTCTTCCTTTCAAAAGATTCTGTATAGGGCTTCCTTGGTGGAGCAGTGGTTGAGAGTCTGCCTGCCGATGCAGGGGACACGGGTTCATGCCCCGGTCCGGGAAGATCCCACGTGCCGCAGAGCGGCTGGGCCCATGAGCCATGGCCGCTGAGCCTGCACATCCAGAGCCTGTGCTCCGCGACGGGAGAGGCCACAACAGTGAGAGGCCCGCGTACCGCAAAAGAAAAAAAAAAAAAGATTCTATATATTACTCAGGGTTGAGAAATTCTCAATTAGATGAGTAAAGAACATAAATTGTTCAAAAGTCTCATTTTCAGCAACTGCTCTTCCTGCTCAATCAGGTAGGAAAAGATGTTTCCTAGTATCCGCTGTAATTCCCACAATCATAATTAAGATGGAGTTGTGTTAAATGAGAAGTGTGAAAGAAAACATGGTCTGACTCTCTACAGCTTTTATGAGATAGACATCAACTCTTGGGTCTCCTTTTCAGTTAAACAGATACCAAAAGGACAAGTTTCTCTTTCTCTGTTTTTAAAATTTGCACTGAATGTCAGTTTTTAAAATTTGCAGTGAGTATCAACCACAGAATTTAAGTTAGTAATAACATATTATACAGAACCAAATCCTCTCATATATCAGCAAGCAAATGGAGACTCCTCAAGATCTAAAACTAAACTGTTTGGAAATTATGTGCTAGGTTTAGTGTATCTCAATTCTGGGTTTGGGAAAACAATGCCATGGCCTGACACATTTTTCCTTATTTGTAAATAAATCTGCAGTAGCCTATGCTAGAGTCAACAGTGACTTAGACTAGGGTGGTGGGGTCATGAAAAGTGGGTAGATCCTGAATATATTTAAAGGTCGGGCCAACAAAATGCATTTGTGGATAGGATGCCAGGGAAGAGAATAAGAGGAGTATAGGATGACCCTGAAATGATTTCTAAGGGTTTGGTTTGAGCCAATAGACATGGGAGCAGGCTGGAGGGAGTGAGTACAGAAAATCAATTTTATTATAAATACTGATTCTGAAAAGCCTATCAAATACGTATCAAAATAAATGTGTCAGGTCTGAAGAACAGAGAAGTATGGATGGATTTGTAAATTTGGGAGCTGTCTTATAAATATAGTATGTAAAGATAGGAATGAGAACCTAGGGAGTTAGTTTAGATGCAAAAGAGACCTGAGGACTTAGCATTAGAGTACCCCAAATTTTAGGAAGCTGAGGAAGATCCAGCAAACAAGACTAAAAAGCAGCAGTCACTGAGGTGAGTATTGCAAGAATCAAGAAAGACTGAAGCTCAGAGGCTAGGAAAGAAAAGGGTACCAAGGGACTTCCCAGTGGTTAAGACTGTGCTTCCAAAGCAGGGGGCGTGGGTTCAATCCCTGGTTGGGGAACTAAGATCCCACATGCCATGAGGCGCGGCCAATAAATAAATAAGTAAATAAATAAATAATTTTTTTTTTTGGTTTAAGAGGGTATCAAAGAATGTCGAATGCTACTGATATGCTGCGTAATATGAGGGTTGAGACTTATCTTTGGATTTAGCAATGAGGAGGTTAAGTCATCTTGACAAAAGAGGATTTGGTGGAGCAGTGCAGGCAAAAGCACCAGAGCACAAGTATAGATACACAACTCATTCAAAGCATTTTGTGGTAAAAAGAGCAAGAAATGGGATGGTAGCTGGAAGGGGAAGTTATGGTCAAGAGAAGATTTCTTGTGGTATTTTGTTTTTTGTTTTTAAAGATGAAGATCAGTAAAATGTGTTTGCTCATGATAATAACCAAGAGTACAGAGAAAAAAACTGATGTTACATTAGAGTCCTTGAGTAATAAGAGATGGGAAATGGCACATAAGCAGATGGGTTAGCTTTAGATAGTCAACCTGTACCAATAGTTCACATTATAAGAGAAGGAAAAGCAAAGACGAGAACATATACAGGCATACCAGTAGATTTCACAGTGGGAATATGTATACTTTTTTCTTTTTAATTGTTCTTATTTGGGGTGAGAAGGAAAGAGAGAGCAAAGTCATAAACTAAAAAAGCAGCAGCTGGGCTTCCCTGGTGGCGTAGTGGTTGAGAGTCCGCCTGCCGATGCAGAGGACACGGGTTTGTGCCCTGGTCCAGGAGGATCCCACATGCCGCGGAGCGGCTGTGCCCGTGAGCCATGGCCGCTGAGCCTGCACGTCCGGAGCCTGTGCTCCACAACAGGAGAGGCCACAACTGTGAGAGGCCCGCGAACCACCACCCCCCCCCCCAAAAAAAGCAGCAGCTAAGGAGGTACTACAGGTTTCACAGAGAAAAGCATAAAAAAGTCATCTGAAGGGGAGGAGGAGAGTTATTGCTTAATGATCACAGAGTTTCCTTGAAGTGATGAAAAAGTTTTGAAAATAAATCATAGTGGTACTTGACACACACTGTGTCATCAATACCACCAAATTGTACACTTAAAAATGGTTAAAAATGGTAAATTTTATATACATTTTACCACCAAAAAAAAAGTTTCTAGGAAAATCAACTGATGAAGGAAACGCAGTAGCATTATGTATCTGACACCTGTAGTCAGAGACTTAAATAATCCATCTAAAAAATGAGGAAGACCACTGTTATACTCAACCTCCACATAACGTGACATACTTACATATCTATAATTAATATTCCAAAAGGAACATTCCTTTACCCCATGTTATGAACTAAACTATGTCTCCACCAAAAGTCATGTCGAAGCCCTTATCCTCACTGTAACTATACTTGGAGATTGGACCTTTAGTGAGGTAATGAGGTTAAATGAGGTCACAAGGTTGGACATGAATCTGATAGGACTGGTGTCCTTATAGGAAAAGAGACACCAGAGCTCCCTCGCTCTTTCCACATGTGCAAAGGCCTCTTGAGGACACAGCAAGAAGGCAGATGTGTGCAAGCCGGAGAGAGAGCTCTCACCAGACACTAACCCGATTGGCACCTTGATCCAGAACTGTGAGAAAATGTCTTCTGTTTAAGCTACCCAGTCTGTGGTTATCTTGTTGTGTCAACAAAAGCAGACTAATATATTCCATGAGAAAAATAAATTTAAAATAGTAATAATAAAAAATAAAAAAAAGAAATTACCTCTGCTTGATCCCAACTTGATAGCTTTTTTGGAGTGGCACCAGGAGTCTGATCAGCTGTTTGATCCCAACGCCGTTTTCGTTTTGAGGGAGGCTGGGATGCTGCTGCTCCATTGACGACTTTTAGTTCTCCAGCTTTAGCTTTTTCTGCTAGCTGTTGCCTAATTTCTCTCTGAAAAATATTTGAATAAACAGTGAGCATCTTTAAAACATTTTCAATATATTCTTATATCATTAGCAGAGTCATTTCTATATAATGCCATTTTATTTTTCACTCATTCTCCTTTCTATGCTACTGGTGGACCCATTCCTTATTTTCCCTCTCTTTCCTGTATTTTCAAGTTTTATATACTGTCTTTCCGCACAGTATATAAAATGAGCAAATACAGAATTTATTACGTAGAGCGCACTGCTTTATATACACTTAATGAAGTAAAATCTTCAGTCAATGGTAGTGAACCAAAATGCTTCCAATGAAAAACAGTTTTACATAAAACTCATATAAATAGTAATTAAGACTATGTAATAAGTTAGAAAAGCAATAAAAGTGAAATTTTCAAAATTTTGTTATAACTATGAAATATTATATATAATATAGTCACAAAAAATACACATTTATTTAGCCTATGATTTTAAAGTAGGGTTCCATTACCGCATTTAATTCATCCAACAAACAAATCTATTATATATTTATAATAAAGTTATGAAAATTAACTATTAGAACAAAACACCGCAATCTCTGCAGGCCAGCAGGAATTCGTTAGAATTCTCCACCCATATTCAAACTAAATTTTATGGAAGAATTAGAGGCTTTTCAAAAAATGATTTTACTCTTTGACTTTTCCCTTACACACTGACTTCAGGCACACACCATCAATCCACCCCCAGATATATCCACTGTAAGATATATATGCATATACATGTGGCCAAGGGGCCAGGCCCTAGAAAAGGATAGTATAGAAATATGAAAAGCTTAATTTGGGAGGTGTTAGAATTTTGAATAAGGTTCTTTCTCAACTTAATTTTTATTAATAATGTTAAAATATTACTTGTGCAGCAAATAAAAAGGAAACATGAAAGTCTCTTAATCTCAACTTTCTTTACATTCTTTCAACACCATTAAAATAAAAAGCAAGTTCACAGACCTCTTCTTTAGTTAAATGTTGTTCTCGCATTACATCCATGTAAGTCCTAGCATTCATTTTAGGATCAGGGGTCTTCCCTCCTGCAGAAAAGAACAGCAACAGGACAAGAGTACAATAAATAAAAGATAATTAGGTTCAACTGATTTATCTTCCCTGCTCTAATATTACATTATTCCATAATCATTTAATTTATTTTTTGATGGAAAACTTTAATAATTACACATCTTACTTTTTATTGAGTTTGCTGATCAATTTAACCTGTTTGAACACAAACATATCTACAGCAGTTTAAAACAAATATTTTAATGCATATAAAAACAAAATGACAGCACAGTTTAGAGTCTTCAGAAGTGATGGGTTCCTGGGTTGCTAATCCGGAATACGTACACTTTCGTGCCTTTGTCTCCATCAGCAGTTCTGACTTCAAGCAGCAGAATAGAAGCCTAGAAAATTATCTCTTTACCATTAGTAACACTTTGGAAAGATATTTATATTCAAAACATTACCTGTTGCAAGCTGTTAAAATCCTGACTACAAGTAACTATGACTAGATAAGTTCTTCATACAATGTTCTAAAACAGTTATAGTTTAGAAAATCTGATTTTTAAAAATATACCTCTAATCTTATTCTGATGTCATGTTACTAAAAAGGGCTTCATGATTTTTACTTTTTGTTGACCCAGAAACATATTTTTATTTTCTCAGAAAGTATAAATAACAACTGGAAACATATTACTTGAAATATATTACTTCTACCAGTTATTATGATGCATACAGAAAAAAAGTGGTGTACAAAGAGATGTGTTAGTCTCTTGGTTAAAGTTTCAGTATTTGCTTTTCAAACTTCAAAATATCTTAAAGAAGCCCAAACAATATATAACAAGATTCACAGAGGCACACTACGTTTTAGAAATGTGATAATTAGCTATACAAGTAGTATAGCATCACAATTTAGGAAAAACTAATAAAGGTCTAAGACATTTCCTATGCTGAAGATCATGCCCAATTGGTAGTGTCATTCTTTCTGACACTATCTCTGATAAGACTTCCTTTGGAATACTTTTTCACCATAATCTAGAGAGGATGTGTTGAACTGCACCCTTAAGAATGCAGACAGGACTGGCATATAGCAGTACTGCTGTAGGAAAGAAATTAAGGACAGTTAGTATGGGCCTGTGAATTCTGACATACATGTTTAAATCAATTACAATTATGCAAGTAAAAAAAAGAATATCCCTACTAATTCATGCAGGCTGAAAGTCTAATTTGTAAACCTGCAGCAGAATCTAATTTTAAGAAACAGGCACCTAACTTTGATCTTGAAACTCACTCACCTGAGGAAAGCTTCCATCAGGCTCACTATGCCCCTTGTGCTGACCTGCACACTAAAATTAGCAAAACAGACTCCAACTATTAAAAATATCAAAGTCTTTGTATACATACTTTTGTTTTAACTTTAAGTATGCTTAGAGCAAAGTAGGTGCATTTACTAAACTATATTTAGAGCAATATGAGGGGAGCTCTAATGTGGAAACAGTTTCTCAAAAGTAACAATCGTAAAAATCTAAGACTTGGAATGAAAACTTTCAATAATTTGAAAGTATTTTGAGCAGAAAAACACATTTGTTCAAAGTAAAGAAAGCGTACCCAAAACAAAAGTAAAAGAAAAACCTTTAACCCTTTGCGTTTCTATGGCATTGGCTCATTAGTTTCTTGTCCTTCTACCTGGAAAGAAAACTGGCATTATAAAGATGAAGAATATGGCATCTGTGACTTCAACCAAATCTATACAAATCTATAAGGGGGATTTTTAAAAAGAAAAGCAAATTCATAAGCATGCCAAAAAAAATCAAAGGGCTAAAGACAACTTAACACAAATAAATTTCTGAATACTTATAGAAAAGTGGGAAAGAATTACCATCTGCAAAAGGATCAAGACGCTCTGGGGAAATTATCATGGTCCGCCTGTGCTTTTTGTATTCATCTTCCCGATCTGCAATCTTCGGAGGTCGGTGCTCAGCAAATGGATCATACTGAAAAGAGGTATGTCTCACTTAACACTCACTTATTAAATAACCAAAGAGAATGTCACACACAAAAATCAGAACATTATAAAACATGTAAAAATGTTTAATAAATACCTAATATTATGTATCATTTTTCAGATAAATGCTAATGTGAAAAAATAAGGCATATGGAAATGAGACAATTTCCATAGTTCAATCCTTCATGAAATGATCACCTTTTTGAAATAAACTACTATTTCTAATTCTCCCAAATCAACTCTCCTCAGACACTGTAATAACTTGATTCCTAAAATATGTGACTTTCCATTGGAATTAAGACGTTCAGTTTTCTTTAGCTGAATAAACTTTGGTTTTGACTTAAAAAAAAAAAAAAATCACCTGTTCTGTTGACTGTGGTATATCATTAAGCAATGCCACAGGGGCATGATATCCTGGCTTCTTCTGACCAAGCAAACTTGTAGATGATGAGTAGTCATCGTCATCCTGCAACGAATGCCCCCAGAAAGCCACAAACAAAAACGTCAGAACTTAAAAACTAGAAAGAATACACAAAGATTCAATATGAAATCAAAAGACAACGTGATGAAACTTGTTAACACTTAGGTTTTTTTTTCAACTCAAAAAGTTAATAAAGAAATTTAGTTCTCTATATTCTTTTAAAAATACTAAACAAGGAATCCTTTCTGTAAATAAAGTAGGTATGGACTAGAAAAACCTGAGCATTTCATCTTCTCACAGAGCGCATGATGAAATTTGTTTTCAAATTTGGAAAATACAAACAGCTTATTTAGAACTCTCCAGTTTCCTTGTCTTTTTAACTTTTTTAAAAAACATGATTTAACCACAGAAACAAGTAAAATGTAATTAATTGTAAATGTATTTATTTCCCTAATAGTACGTTTAAACAGAACAATGTTATATTATTATTTTACTAAGGTAAGAAGTGCAACAATGGATAGATCTCAAGATCTTAACAGCTCATTAATTTTATTCAAAAATGAAATGACAACTTCCCGCTCAGCGTCTGGAACACAGAGCCATCACTGCCTCTTACCATTAAGGTACGATAATGCAAATATAAGACTGATCAGCTTCTAGAAATTTTGCCTTTGGAACTTTAAAATTTTTCTTAAAAAAAAAGTTCTAACCATAAAATTAAATATGGCTTGAATTTCATAAAAATAACAAGTTTCATAATCTATGTACATAGATTACTGAACCACACGAAAATGATCAGCTATTTCACCAAATTTGGATGTTTGAAAATGGTGTGACAAAGTATAAGCTATGTGGACTATATGAAAACACTTTAAGAGATGTATTTCAAAATGAGAGGCAGTCCCCCTTCAGAGTAACTAAATTAGGCATGAAAAGCCCATTAATATGAGTAACAAGAAAGAGTCCACTCATGTTAAGATGCCAAGGGGGGAAAAAACAGCACCAAGTTTTTTGGAAACAAGTCAGAAATCAAAAGTCACAAGCACAGACGGCTGTTTAAAATGAAGTCACTTCTCACTGGGCTACTCTAGATAGAGCTCAGTAGGTAACAATAAGGATTTACTTTACAATGGTTAATGATTTCCACGTGCTTTGCTGGATAAACAAACTAGTTTTAACATAAAGATTCAGAACTGAGCACTTCCAGAAGTTTCTTAGAAGAGAAGGACGCTTTCAACAGTTTTATCCTCCCAAAGGAAGATCTCCCAATCTCCAAGATGTCTCCCCAGATTAAACCAGATGACTCAAAACAGACGATTCCTTTATATTTCTTGCTCTCCTTCAAAATAATGCTTGGACTGTTTATATACTTTGTAACTTACATCTTCAAGTTCAGTTGCAGCAATAGATGTCACGTATCCAGCAAACCTGCTGTCACTTCCACCATAAATTTCCTGGTCATAATAACCTGTAGAATCAAGGCCCACTCCTTGAGCTTCATCAAGAGCTGCCTTCTTTCCTTGAATTTCTCGAATCTGTGCTTCAATATCTATAACAAAATTAATAAAATCTTCTTAATCTCATTTTCCAAAGAGCACTCAACACAATGCATTTTTCTACTGAGTATTATCAAAAACTCTTCTAAATACAGAAACTTCAAAATAATCATTCCATAAGGGGTCAGAGTAACTATACAAAGTATTGATTTTTAATAAATTTAATACACCTCCACCCAACAGACAATACTTATGCACACAGAGGAGGTGCTTACTACTTCACCAACTACAAGTTACTCTCACCTTAAGAATGGGTTACCAAAGTTCATTATACTACTGCTGAATTCTAAGCTTTTCCTGCTTGAAAAAATAATACTGTTAATGTTGATTAAGGGACCAAGTACAACACTCAAGATTATTTAAACTCAACACTACCAGAAAGGTAAAAACAGTACTGTGGAGAGTGGTTCGCAAACCTAAATGGGCAACAAATCATCTACACGTTCTGATTTTGTTAGAATGCAGCAGGCCTATATCATATCAGACCCAAGTTTCTGCATTCCTAACAAGCTCCTAGGTGATGTCCTAAACATTTTCAACAGCAAAACAATAAAGGATAAAATCTAAATTCTTAAACACGTAATACAGAGCCCTACACAGTTTGGCTGCAACCACCATCACATTAGATTTATGATTAAGAGTCTGAGCTTTAGACTTAAAATGTATGTCTTCAAAAGCTCTTTCTCTGCTAATTAATACGTTATTTAACCTATGTATCTCAGTTTCCTACAACATAAAGTTTTCTTTTAAGGACTGAAGGACATAATGAACATGAAACACTTAAGCATTCAATGAATGAATTAACTCTTGCCATGTCTCACTCCCCAAACACCATGTCTAGCCATAGGTCTGACATTCAGAAGATGCACATGGTTGACTTCCCTGGTGGCGCAGTGGTTAAGAATCTGCCTGCAATGCAGGGGACACGGGTTCGACCCCTGGTCTGGGAAGATCCCACATGCCGTGGAGCAACTAAGCCCATGAGCCACGACTGCTGAGCCTGAGCTCTGGAGCCCGGGAGCCACAACTACTGAGCCCATGTGCTGCAACTACTGAAGCCCACACGCCTAGAGCCCATGTGCTGCAACGAGAAGCCACCCCAACGAGAAGCCTGCGCACTGCAACAAAGAATAAGCCCCGCTCGACGCAACTAGAGAAAGCCCATGCACAGCAATGAAGACCCAAAGCAGCCAAAAAAAAAAAGATGCAAATGTGGTGAATGAAGTATCAACTCTTTTCAACTGCTTTTTTAATTTTTCAAGACTGAAAAAAATTAAAGCAGTACAATGAACACCCACACTCTTCACTTACATTCATCAACTGTTTATGTATATAAGACATAAAACAAATACGTGTGTGTACATGCAACTTTTCTAAACCATTTAAAACCCCTAATATTTCAGCATGTATTTCCAGATCTAGAACATTCTCCTACATAAGCACAACAGTATTAACATGCTCAAGAAATTAAACCTAGATATGACATCATCTAAAATACAATCCAGTTTCATATCTCCCCAATGGTCCTACTAACATCCTTCATAGATGGTCCCTTCTTTGATCCATGGTCCTATCAAGAACCACACATCGCATTTAGTTGTCATGTCTCTTCAGTCTCCTTTGAATACTGACTAGTCTTCCAACCTTTTTTTAAGTCTTTCCAGACAACAGATAACTTTAAATTACAAACTAACGTTTCATTTTAATAATATGAATAACATATACATGTGTAAAGAGAAAGAGTTTCTACTGCCAGTGATCTGTGGCCTAACAAATAGATGTTTCAATTTGTCCTAGCTTGTGCTAGCTCATTACCTTCAACTGAATTAAGTCATTTAAAAAGCTTTTAAAAGCTCATTTACTAGTTTGCAAGGACCAAAAGGAAAAAATTCAAGTGGCACAAATGGCCAACCCCCTCCCCCAGCTAAGGGAGAAAACCTTCTCTAGTTCCTCAAGATGGGGTGTGGTTTAAAGTAGAAAATGTAATAACATTATCTAGTCTGAGGCACAGCTTGTGGGAGCAAGTCTCAGAAATTCAATATAATGCAATAGGGTTAACACTGAAATTAGCAGTCCCAGTTTGTAAACACATCTCAAAATTTTTATACTGTGTCACAGCACCGCCAGCACCACGCATTTTTCCTGCATTTCTCCCCAAAACTGTTACAGCAGCACAGGCAGCCAGGGGCCTCCACCACGATTAATCACAAACAGAAATATCCTCACTTGAGCTGGCTGATTCATTTTACTATTCTCTCTACTGTTGCTTCTGTTTTAAGTATTTATACATATACATATATATATATATATATATGTAAGTTCTAACCCATATTTGCTCCTTTCCCTCACCCCCTAGAACACTGTTTCCCCTGGTATAATACAAGGAAACCTCTCAGGGATTAGCAGATTGGCTAAAGGGTGAGTGGAGATCTACCCTTCTTTTTTTCCTTTTTTGAGCATTTCCATTTCAGCAATGTTTGAAGCTTTTTTTTTTTTTTTCCAACCACTAGGTACATGTATCACTTTTAAGTAAATAGGTTCTTTTAAAGAACCACAAATGCTACCGCCATCAGGATCCAGGCAAGAAACATAAACGGGTCAACCAGGCCAGCCAAATAGTATGCCATCTCCCCTCTACAGCATCAGCGTGGTCTACTGACCACTTACATCGAAATCACCTGGGGCACCTGTTACAAGGACAGACTCCTAAGCCTCAGACACACTAAATCAGAACCTCCAATGTATGAGCCCAGGCTTCCACATTATTAATAAACGCCCCAGGAAACTCATACCTAGCCCGTCATCCCTCCATTTCCAGCCCCAGCCCACTCTCACCAGAATCACCAATTTTATACTTTCTTCTAGGTCACATACAACTAAAAAACCAGGAAGGGGAACTGTTTCACAAAAATTGCATCACACCACACCTATCATTGTGCAGTGTGCTGCCCCACCAACACATCAGTTTTATTTTCCTTCTAAAGAACTTTTCCATTATAAGTTTTCAATAGCTATTATCCTTTTTTGGATAATATATTTATTCAGAACTACTTTCATCTACTGAATTTTACCTACTGATTTTATGTCCTTACTGATTAGGAACAGTTTTCTTACAAAGGTACACAAATATTGAATTAGCATTTGTATAAAGCCTGTATGAACTGTGACTGGATACTTATTGAATCAAATGGGGCTAGGCAGCTGTTCATGGTTAAATTCTGAGGGCAAGGTTCATTACTAAATTTCAACAGGTTATGTATATAGTTCAACCAGTTACTATTTCTGTATCTTTATCTGTATGGATTAAAGTCCAAAAAGCTAGTGGATTTTGTTTTGCATTGTAAACTGCAGCACATTTACAAAAATCGTGTTATCCACAAAATTACAATAGATTCCACAAAACTCAGCAGTTATACAAGTGACAGAATTAAAAACTAGAAAACCCTGTAATTATTTCTTAATAAAACTTGTGCCAAAATACCAAACATAATACAATCAAATATTTATGAACAAACAAATGTATCAATATGTTCATAAATAAGGTAACTTTGTTTTGTTTCCAAAATAAATAAAATTTGTGGAATACAGCAAAATATTAAGAATTGGTAAAGCTGGGCAATGCGTTACACTATGTTCATAACACTTTTTCCTACACTTCCCTGTATTATATTTCATAATAAAAATGTAACTTTCAATCTGTAGAAGTCATTAAAAGTAATTTTTCTGGGCTTCCTTGGTGGCGCAGTGGTTGAGAGTCCGCCTGCCGATGCAGGGGACATGGGTTCGTGCCCCGGTCCGGGAGGGTCTCACATGCCGCAGAGCGGCTGGACCCATGAGCCATGGCCGCTGAGCCTGTGCGTCCGGAGCCTGTGCTCCGCGGCGGGAGGGGCCCCAGCAGTGAGAGGCCCGCGTGCCGCAAAAAAAAAAAAAAAAAAAAAAAAAAAAAGAAAAGTAAATTTTCTAACTTTTCTCCCAGCAAGGGTTTATAAAAAACTGGGAAAGAGAAAAAAGTTGTCTTTAACTCCTTACTTTCAAAGCTAACACTAAATTACAGCTACCGATATGCAGGTATTCCTGTACTTTCTTAAAATACGAACTAAAAATAATCAAATAGATAATTTCTGATAGCAAACGATGAACGCATAAGACTTGATACCAAGTATGAAAAAAAAATGAGGTGGAATATATTCAAAAGAATAACCAGAGGTCTAAGATATTAAATAAAAAACTTGGACTTCCCTGGTGGCACAGTGGTTAAGAATCCCCCTGCCAGTGCAAGGGACACGGGTTCGAGCCCTGGTCCGGGAAGATCCCACATGCCACGGAGCAACTAAGCCCGTGCGCCACAACTACTGAGCCTGCGCTCTAAAGCCTGCAAGCCACAACTACTGAGCCCAAGTGCCACAACTACTGAAGCTCGAGTGCCTAGAGCCCGTGCTCCACAACAAAGAGAAGCCACCACAACGAAGAGCAGCCCCCACTCGCTGCAACTATAGAAAGCCCGCACAAAGCAAGAAGATCCAACACAAAGGAAAAAAAAATTTTTTTAATAAAAGACTTGAGGAGGCAAACAAAGAAGGAAATGTTTATGCTAATCTGTCCCCACCTAATCCCTTTCCAATTTAGCATCTCTGTAATTCAAGACATTCAGATGTGAAAATAAAAAAAATGAACACTGTCTGCTAGACACCATAGACTAGGACCGCCTAGTGGCCACACATATGATTGCCAAGAGCTGGCACTCTAATCCACCCAAACCCATAAATATTCCAGCCTTCATGCTGTGCACATCAAGTTTGCGCTTTTTTATTACCAAGTAGCATTCCATTGTACTACAGCGTGTTTACCCATTCTCTATGGGGCATTCAAGTTGTTTGAGTTTGTAGAGGCTGCTGTAAACATCAGTGTACAGGTTTTTGTGTGAACACAGGTTTTAATACCACTTGGGTAAATACCTATGAGCAGGATGGCCGGGTCTTATAATAAGTATTTGTTTCATTTTATCACAAACTCTTGGTTTACTTAAGCAAGTTTAAGGACAGAGGAGAACTGAATTATTCTGTACAACAGAAGAATTTTGAGAAATAAAATGGAGAAGAGGAATTAAGAGAACAAGTAAAATGAAGAAAAGCTGGGGTAAGTAAAATTATAAAATTCCACAGTTTTATGGTGTTAAAGAAAGGGTAACAGAAGGTAGAAACATCTAATATGGATTTCTAAGTTATCTGATTATCTGAATGAAAGCCTCACTTCTGTTCTCCACCCAACCCTACCCCCATCTTCAGTAAAGTCTACTGAGGGGGAAGGAGGCTTCTATAGTAGGACTCTTGGTTACTAATGCTGAACACTTAAAAAGAAAGCAGGGATTCCTTATCTTGACAGCAGATTTGGAATCCTAAAATTAAAATTATGCATAGTCCTTCAAATACCCAGAGTTGGAAGTGGTTAAAAAAAAAAAAAGAAATCAAAGTACTAGTTAAGTATTAGACTTTTATTTACCAAAGAGCCTGAAAGAGCCTCACTAAAGGAGGATCCTTGAGGGTAAACGGTCAAGGGGTTTTGACCGGGGTCAAAACGGGGTTTTTCTTAAGTTGGTATTCGTATTTTAAGGCATGTCTATCACTGGGAGTCCAAAAAAAAAAAAATGACACACACACAAAAAACTATTTCAGGTAGTAGTTAAGTTTATTAGAAAATTTTGAGATTATATTCATTGCCATTAAAATTATAATGGGACGGGCACCTGAGTTTGCAAGTCCTTTGTTAGAGCTCCTTGCCATGGCTAGTCCAACCTAAACCTGAAGTATGATTTCAGAACTGTGCTCACTTCAAAACCCAATAATATTCTTGGAGCTTCCCTTGCTTGTGGGCCTACTGACACCTTGACTGCAGCAGTAGTGGTGGGAGAGTCTAAGAGAAAGTTGTGAGTGTTTTTATTGCCATCTTCTCTTTTCCCTCGAGACTGTGGGAAACTCTACAGGACAAAGATACTGCAACAAATTAATGGCAAGAAAAAGAGATGGAGGAACAAAGATTTTAAGATTAATCACAATGTATGAACTTTATTTGGAACTTGATTCCCAACACTGATGGATATTTTATTATATTAATTTTAGGTGCAATAATGGTATTTTTTTTTTCTTATTTGGCCACACCACACAGCTTGTGGGATCTCAGTTCCCCGACCAGGGACTGAACCCGGGCCACGGCAGTGAAAGCACAGAATTTTAACCACTAGACCACCAGGGAACTCCCAACAATGGTATTTTTTAAAGTTGTTACATTTTAGAGATACACACTGAAAAATGTATGGGTAAAATGATACATCTTGGATTTGCTTCAAAATAATGGGAAAGGTGGAAAAGACAAGTGAAGAGATTAAACAAAAGTGGCCTTGCCTTTACAACTGTTCAAGCAAGATGATTAGATGATGGGCACAACGTGGGGGTTTATTTTACTATTCTATTTTTGTATATGTTTTCAATTTTCAATAAAAAGTTAAAATTTTTTAAAAGCATAGTTTTAAGTTTCTCCCTTTTTCCTCATTCTTGGTTCTCCTTTCTTCTAACCCTTTGAAACCACACCCTCTGACCCCATGCAACAGAAAATAAAAGCTCTCTCTTCTCTGAAATGGAGTCCTCTGCTACACATAAACAGAGTTTTTTTTAGTTCTTTTACGTAATAACTTTAATCTTAAAAGTTCCAATTCTTTTTCTTTGTCATTTTCTTTCTTTTCCAGCCTTACTGATCTTGCAAATGATGGTAACGTAAAATCTTCTAAATGTTAATATATATATTTTAAAAACTAAATTTGCTCCAATGAGCTACAAAAAATAAATGTTATTATTCAATTGAAACCCCTCTTTTTGGGGAGGAATTCTGATCCTAGGAATATTTTCAACTATCAGAGAACAAATCCTTCCCTAGGAGATAAAAATTAATTAAGTGTGAATTAATGAATAAATTTGTGAACTGGCCCATTTGAAATCTCAATTCACTCAATAAATAAATTTCCACTTTTCATTTACTTAAAAATTACTGTATTACTTTTATAATCCAAAAAATGTGATAACTTAAAATTTAAAATTATAGACATTTTTCTGACATAAATACATCAAATGTTTTATCTGGGAACTGAGTTTGACATCAAAAGACAGTACTGCTGGAACTAGGGGTCTTTTAAAAGATGGGCAACATCTAACCTACTGTTTGTATTTTAAACTAAGACCTAAATATCAAACTCTGAGATAAACCACCACTGGTCACATCTGATACACCTGTTTAACTGCTCCCCACCAATTCCATTCTACTGGTTTCCCTTTCTGTGCCTTTTCTTTCTTCTATGTCTCACACATTGCTAAGTCCAGCTTGCAGCACTTCCTCCTCCTTTATTCCTCCTCCTGAGGAATAAAGATAATCTTTATTCCTCATTTTTAATCTGTATTATTTGCAACGTTCTAATTACTGTTCATTATGTGTTACACAGACACAGCCTTTGGATGTTAATCACTCACTGACACCTTTCAGTCTGGCCCATAAGTGACATCTAATCTCCACCAATCAGAAGCAGGTGGTGAGCAAGGATTTCTCAAATATGAGACTTCCAAAAGACATCCAGAAAAATATAAAGTATATTCTGTATACCAACTCTCAATCTTTTCCTTCAACAAAACCCCACTAGGACAACTAACTATAACGGTAAATTATTTTACTAAACACTACAGATAACAGTTCCTAAATGATTAACTCCTAACTAATATCAATGAAATTAATTCTTAAATAATTCTACAGGAAAATTTTTTTTCAAAATCTTTAAGCAATTTCTTTTCCTTTTTATTTTGACTAGCAACATTCATCCTGAATATCTACAAAACCAAAACAGTAACTATTCTGGACACAGGAAAATAAAAATCTCAGAAGATTCAGAGTAACAAAATGATTATTCCAAGCCATTCTGCAAGCAAGAGACTAAGGGAGAAAACTTTTTCAGCCTTGTGATGCCCCTCAAAATCCATTCAAGGGATAGTGGCAAAACAAGCCAATATATGGGATTTCTGAATAATCCATCTATTTTCCTTTCCAAACAGAAAAGTGTGTATTCTCTCATGGGCCAAAATCACCAACAGCTGAAGAACTGCTGAATGGCAAGATTATGCACATTAATAACTATATACACTTGACACAATTTAACATGCAGAAAGGGATTATATTCAACTTGAATAAGTCCAGCTCTTTTTATATTTCAACACTGGAAAGCATAAGCCACACTGACCCAGGATAAAAAAATAATTGGGTTGGTTAAAGAGGATGTTAAGGCTTGATCTTAACAGAAATATTTGAAAGGAACATGACAACAAGAAAAAAAAGTTATCAGTTTGGTTCAATGATGGGAAGGTACAACAATAACCTACTTCAGTTTAAAGACAATCTTACTTACTTCACAAGACTCAATTACAAAGTACTGATGCAGCCATTAATTTAACAATAAATTATAAGGTACAAGAGCAATGTCTTTACCAGCAACATTATTTAGAACAAAAAGATTATATAATCTTTATTTAAAAAGGCAACATGATAGACAACTCTAAGACAAAACAAGTATTACACATTGTAAAAAGTTTCTCCAGGGAGTTCTCCGGCAGTCCAGTGGTTAGGACTCGGCACTTTTACTGATGTGGCCCATGTTCAACCCCTGGTGCAGTAACTAAGATCCCGCAAGTTGAGCAGCACAGCCCAAAAAAAAAAAAAAAAAAAAAAAAAAAGTTGCTCCACTGAGGTTCACATTCAAAACCTCCTCTCAACTGCTTCAATAGCCTAAAAAGTTGCCCTTACTCCCTTTAGGTCATCCTTCACTCTGCAACCAATGACTTTCCTAAATCACAGAAGTAATCTGTTACCTGGGAGAATGAGGAGGGCACTTTATCCTGTACATATCCGAAGGCCAAAGCGAAACCTAGCTCAGTGTCCAAAGCCTTCCCTAATCTGATGCTAACCTAACATTTCCTCCTCTGAGCTCAGAAGGTTCCCAAAATATAAGTCCTACTTCCCACCTATCTTAGCCAAACAGATGTATTCAAACCTACCCAATCGTTCAAGTTTGTGTCCCCTTTCTGTGACATCCTTAATACTTACGGTATAAATTAATCTCTCAATAAGTGTTGATAAAATATTCAGCACTCATCACGCACAAGGTACTGTCGATACCAAAGTACACTTTCTGTACACAACTTCAAAGTGGAAGAGAAAACCTTAACACAATAGAATATTCTAAGTAATAACGATTTATAGAGTGCTGCAGTAGCAGCACAAAAAACAAACACCAAGAAACTAATTCTGCTCCAGGTTATCAGAGATGGCTTAACAAGTGAAAACAGAGATGGACCTTGAAGGACTAGCGTTCTCCAGGAAAATGTCATGAGGAAGGAGCAAGAAACTACGTAACATTCATCACTAACATTCATCCCACTGTATTATACTCCTAAGTGATGGACAATATCTTGTATACAGACGGTATTCAGATGTGAAACTGAATGCTCCAATACTTTCTTTATGGCCTCAGCTAATTCATATTGATAGGAAGCATAATCCCAAATAAGAGCAATTTTGGTAAATGAATTGCGATCTTCTGTAGACCAAAACTTTCAACTGGCTTTCTAAAACGCAGGAAAACTAATCATAACTTTGATTTTCCTATCCAAAAGTATCTTATGATAAAGATACCAATAAACAAGTAATCAAAGCCACAAAATGCCCCAAATAAATAATCTACTCCTGAATAAACAAGAATAGCCAACATCCTTACTTTTTCTAATTATTTTGCAAAAAGTATGTTTGAGATAGTCTAAAGACAGAAATGCCTAAAAAACACTTCAGGGTTAAAACAGTGTTTAAATCCCAAATACGTAACAAGAATAATAAAAATATTAAAGTTATTGCCACTTCATTAGCCTGTTTCTTAAGTTGCAGAAAGCTAGACTTCAGTTCCCATAGGTGATACAATTATTAATAGCCCCAACCAACATTTCCAGATGCATCTACTTTTTCCCTCCTTGCATTCTCTTTTCCTGCTACAGCCAACCACTCAAACACATCTTTCACGACTCACTGCCTAGGTACAAGATGGTCTCTCAGACTCAAATGTCCTCCCCTAATTTAAAACCGATTGATCCTTTTAGACCAGGGACACCTCACCTCCTCTATGAAACAGCCCTAAGTATAAATTAATTACTCCGTTCGTTACCCAGGTTCCCAGAACATGTTGCTTATACTTTTTTTAAGCATTCATTTGCCTCATATAAAAATGAAGATGTATACGTATCTGTTTCCCCACTAGGCTGTAAAACTTGATGGCCTTAGTCTTCATTACCTCTCACAGACTAACCCCGAGCCAGGAACCTAGAAACGATGTGTGAAATAGTGACTCTTGGAAGCTCGTGTTTGATGAAAATTTCAGATTCCAAGTCAGAAATCAAGGAATGCAGCTCCAACTTCCCATGCCTCATCTTTTCTCAACAGTGACCCTACTTCCTGTCATTTCTGGATACTCCCTGACGGGGGACTCCAGCCTATTCCCAACATTTTCCTAATGCATACTCTGTATTCCACAAAACGACCAACTACTTCAAATGCTTTGGCCATTAACGTGCCTTTCTCTCTTCCACCAATAATATGGTAAGAAGAAAAAGACCTTTGCGTTCTTTGGAGGAAGAAAACGACCCATATTATACTAAAAGTGATCCAGGGAGGGAAAAACTACCAGATTTTGTTCCCAAATCATTTCGAACAACAACAACAAAAAAACCGAGGTAAGTATCTTGGACGCCTGAAGTCATGCAGATTAACCAAGGTTAAGAGTAATGGGCCTCAGTCTGACTAAACTCGACTGAAGGCTGCCCGGAAAGCGGCTGCCGTATTTCAGTGCTTTTCTGGCTCTCCCATGCACAAACTATGCCAACGGCAGTTCCGAGAGGCGAGGAAGACTTTGTTCCCACGCGCTCTTCCCCGCTCCCTTGCCCAAGAATCTTCCTCAGAGAGCCGTTTAACGAGGCCCCCGGGTCAGAGAAAAAAAGCAACGCTGAAGCAGCAGCTCCCGAACACTGAACAAAGCGCCTGTCGGGGGTGTACGAGTAGGACGCCATTACGCGGGGCAGTGGCCTGCGCCGCTGGCGCCGAGCAGACGACGCGGGCCCTGAAGAGCGGGCTCGGGCCCCCAGAAAAGGAACCACAGGAAGAGGCAAAAACCTAGGAAGCCAAAGTCTTAGCAGGCTGGGCAGCGGAGAACCTACGTAACAAGGAAAAGACCGCTTACCTTCGTGGGTTTTCGCGATCTTCGCCATTTTGTCCACTCGAACACACAGACGGAACTGGCGCTCCCAAGAACTTCCGCTCGTCGCCGCTGCCACGGAGAAAAACAGCTGGGGGCCGCTCTCCACGCAAGCGCCAAGCGGGAGCGCGCTCCGTCGATGACACGTGACAGAACAGCCACCTAGATAGAACAGAGAGGTGCATTGTGGGTGGAGGGAGGAGCCAGGGTGGGGTCCGGAGGCGGTTTTCCCGGTAAACCAGAAAAGGGTTAGGTGAGCCTTGGTTCCTTAATGTGAGTAACTCTGCCCTGGAGTAAAGTGGATTACACCAGGGTATACCAGGGCAGTTAAAAACAGTCACTGAAAGAAACATTACGGTTTCAGGGCTGGGAGAAGCCTCAGGCCTTCAATCCCCTTCCTCCAAATTCACCGGACCGGCGTTCTGGAGCCAAACAAAAGCTTTCTTTAGCATGTCTCAGATGTTGCAGTGCTTAGTTGCACAAACAGTTACAACAGTCTCATCCCTCGCGCTGTAATTCAAGGTCATTTTTCTTTTTTTCTAAATACCATTTGGATAGGAGTTTCGTCTACAATATACGTTCCCAAACACTACTGAAATTCACATAAAGTTGGTAAATTGTTGCTAATTCCATAAATCCCATAAAGTGGATAAACTGTGGCTAATCCCATTTAAGAAATGAGAGAAAAAACTAGGGCGGGGGGTATATATAAATTGTGCAATATCACACAGTTATTAAGTTACACAGCAGGAACTCTGCCAGTCTTTTAAAGACTTTTTAAACTTTCTGAGTTCTTAGAAAAGCCCTGATCGTCAGCATTAACACTAATGAAATGCCTCTCTTAATCCTAAACGTCATTCCTAAATCAGGAATTTTTAAAAGATAAAAATACAGCGGTGGGGTGGATAGGGAAGGTGGGAGGGGGACACAAGAGGGAGGAGATACGGGGATATATGTATATGTATAGCTGATTCACTTTCTTATGAAGCAGAAACTAACACCATTGTAAAGCAATTATACTTCAATAAAGATGTGAAAAATAAATAAATAAAATATATGCTAAAAAAATACAGTGGTCTTTTTTCTTCTAAGCATCAGCTATACGAGCAGAGCATAAGCTTGTATTGTCACACTGGCCTTGGACTCTGAAGAACAAAAGAACTTAAGAGGGAAGTTGGTACTGGAAGCAGCCTTGTAAAGCAGGTAAGGGTCAGGTTATAGCTATCACAAAGAAAACAGTTTACCTTGCTGTGTGACTGACTCAATACAAATATGTAGTAGAAACTTTAGTAACAAAAAAGTGAGATTTTTTTATTAGCATCAATGAAAAAATCAATTTGATGGGTTAAAGTTTTCATTTGTTTGATTTAATTGTTTTAATTTAGGTTAAACAGTAGCCGGAGGAAGAAGGGGATGAGATAAGAGAGGAACATGTAGTTTATGCCTATTGTTGGTAAGTTCTAGTTCTTGGATTGTCAGAGGGTCCACAAACATTCCTTAAATGGTTTATAACCTACACATAGATTACGTATATTCTTTTATAGATACAAAATAGCATATTTTAAAATAATAAAAGAAAATGAATAAGAAATAATGAATTAGAAAAGGGTGTTATATGTCCATCAATAACCAACAAGCTAAAAGAATTCATCCATGTTGGCAAAAAGATTGCAGGTATGTTGCATTTCTTGATTCATGATTTTTTATCTTAAATTCGTTTATACAAGACAATCACAGTCATGTAAAAATATATGAAAAGGAAATTCACCAAAATGTTAATAGTGGATATTTGTGAATGATGGAATTTTGAGTGTTTTTTACTTTATAATTTTTAGTATTTTCCAGATACTCCGCTATGAGCATGTATTATCTTTATAAACAGAAAAAAATAAATGAAATGAAAAGCATTTGTAACACTATGTTTTGTCACATGTCCTTTGTCTTTCCAAGATAAAAGCTGTGCCTGCTGGCCACTTTGTATTATGTGCATATTTCTCTAGGTTCCTCGGTATTAAGTTACTTTTGTAGGGCAAGGACATATATTGGGTAGTGAGGTATGAGAGACTTTGCCAAAGATCAAGTGAGACTCCCTTCTCTTAATCTTCTAAAAGATGAATTGTCTTTAATAAAAGAATGACTTGAATTTTTACACAGTAAGAAACAAGAGTTTTTTTAATAAGTACCCTTTACTTTCCATTTCCAAAATTAATAAATAATAATCAGATATTATTTAAAATGGATTTCCTACCCTTTTCTGGTAAGGTTTCTTAATTTCAAAAGTCAGAAGGGGTTATCTCCCCTCCCTTTTATAACCTAAACCATTGAGAATGATGACACCCAATTAAAAGGAAAGTCCTTTCCTTTTCTTATCAAGGACACTTGGAGGCACCACAACTACTAAGCCTGGGCTCTAGAGCCCACGAGCCACAACTACTGGAGCCTGCACGTCTACAGCCCCTGCTCCTCAACAAAGAGGAGCCTGCGCACTGCATCGAAGAGTAGCCCCCGCTCGCCACACTAGAGAAAGCCCGCGCACAGCAACAAAGACCCAACACAGCCAAAAATAAATAAATTTATTTTTTAAAAATATTGCAAAGTAGCAAGTATACATAATTTTTCTGGACAAAAACCAAGATATAATAATTTTTCAGAATGTTAAGTGCTAGCTGTAACTGCACAAATTACCTTTGGAGATAAAGCTACAAAGGCCTGGAAGCTCCATGCTATTGGAAAACCAGTGACAATTTATCAAGCCCATCTTTTCAGAGATAAAGGGACTGTCACAGGATAAATGGACCACAATCTTAATGTGTAATGTTGAGCTTTCCAGAAATCTATATCAGAGGGACATCAGACTCTACCTACCCTAGGCCAAAACTCTACTTCCATCTGCCTTTCAGTTATGTCTAAACTTCCAAAACTATAGTTTTATTTCTGAATATGCCAAGTTCTGAATATACCAGTCAATGTGCCTGTCATGCCTGACTTTCCCTTCTAGCTTCAACTGACCTGACCAAACTCTCTATTTAGGGGAACAGCACTGGGTTGTTCTGGAAGAGACAGGCACCTGGCCAGCTACCTAGAACCTGGCCTGGAATACAGTGTGTACACCCTGTCCATAAACAAAGGAAATTATTGGCTAAGCCAAGATTCCTTCTCCTGGAAATTTTAACTTGAAGTATGAAATGAACTTGCTAGTTGCTATTGAAACAGAAAGAATCAGAGGAAATTGTCACTTCCTCTGAAGAATCATGAACTCCTATTGCTTGAGTCCCCACCACTTCCTTGAATCCAGAATCACCTCCAGCTCCAAGCTTCCAAAGGCTCATTCTTTAAATAATACTGCTTTTCTTGAACTAGCTTGGGTGATTTCTCTTCCTTTCAGCTATACCAGGCCTAACTAGAACAGAAGAGCATATATTAATATATGTGTGCCAACCTCCTAGAGAAATGGAAATAAAAACAAAAATAAACAAATGGGACCTAATGAAACTTCAAAGCTTTTGCACAGCAAAGGAAACCATAAACAAGACCAAAAGACAACCCTCAGAATGGGAGAAAATATTTGCAAATGAAGCAACTGACAAAGGATTAATCTCCAAAATTTATAAGCAGCTCATGCAGCTTAATAACAAAAAAACAAACAAACAAATCCAAAAATGGGCAGAAGACCTAAATAGACATTTCTCCAAAGAAGATATACAGACTGCCAACAAACACATGAAAGAATGCTCAACATGGGCTTCCCTGGTGGCGCAGTGGTTGAGAGTCCACCTGCCAATGCAGGCGACACGGGTTCGTGCCCCAGTCCGGGAAGATCCCACATGCCGCGGAGCGGCTGCGCCTGTGGGCCGTGGCCACTGAGCCTGCGCGTCCTGAGCCTGTTGCTCCGCAACGGGAGAGGCCGCAACAGGGAGAGGCCTGCGTACCACAAAAAAAAAAAGAATGCTCAACATCACTAATCATTAGAGAAATGCAAATCAAAACTACAATGAGATATCATCTCACACCAGTCAGAATGGCCATCATCAAAAAATCTAGAAACAATAAATGCTGGAGAGGGTGTGGAGAAAAGGGAACCCTCTTGCACTGTTGGTGGGAATGTAAATTGATACAGCCACTGTGGAGAACAGTATGGAGGTTCCTTAGAAGACTACAAATAGAACTACCATATGACCCAGCAATCCCACTAATGGGCATATACCCTGAGAAACCCATAATTCAAAAAGAGTCATGTACCAAAATGTTCATTGCAGCTCTATTTACAATAGCCCGGAGATGGAAACAACCTAAGTGTCCATCATCGGATGAATGGATAAAGAAGATGTGGCACATATATACAATGGAATATTACTCAGCCATAAAAAGAAACGAAATTGAGCTATTTGTAATGAGGTGGATGGACCTAGAGTCTGTCATACAGAGTGAAGTAAGTCAAAAAGAGAGAGACAAATACCGTATGCTAACACATATATATGGAATTTAAGAAAAAAAAATGTCATGAAGGACCTAGGGGTAAGACAGGAATAAAGACACAGACCTACTAGAGAATGGACTTGAGGATAGGGGGAGGGGGAAGGGTAAGCTGTGATAAAGCGAGAGAGAGGCATGGACATATATACACTACCAAATGTAAGGTAGATAGCTAGTGGGAAGCAGCTGCATAGCACAGGGAGATCAGCTCGGTTTTTGTGACCGCCTTGAGGGGTGGGATAGGGAGGGTGGGAGGGATGGAGACGCAAGAGGGAAGAGATAGGGGAACATATGTATATATATAACTGATTCATTTTGTTGTAAAGCAGAAACTAACACACCATTGTAAAGCAATTATACTCCAATAAAAATGTTTAAAAAAATAAAAGCAAAAAAGCCCCCCAAAAATATGTGTGAATTCATTAACTAGCTTCTGTTTCTAGCTAAAAGTCAGCTGAGAGCTGTCTTTGATTCATAGTAGTGAAATACCTAGATTCAGAGCATAAGTCAAGTAGGTGTTCCAGATAGCTAAGAGGATTGTGTCTCAGAAGCATCAGATACCTAGAATGCTGTGATGGTCTTCTAATGTGTCAACTTGACTAAGCTACAGTCCCGTTATTCATACAGATACTAACATTGGTGTTGCTATGAAGGCCTTGTGGATATGCTTTAAGTCCATAATAACTGACTTTAAGTAAAGGAGATTGTCCTAGATAATCTGGGTGGGTCTAATTCAATTGGTTGAAAGGTCTTGAGAGCAGAACTGAGGCTTCCCTGAATAAGAAAATTCCATCCGTGGATGGCAACTTCAGCCTATGCCAGAGAGTTCCAGCCTGCTCTTACTGATGGCCTGCCCTATAGATTTTGGGCCTGCTTATTAGCCAGTGCCCACAATCGTGTAAACCAATTCCTTGCAATAAATGTCTTAATATGTATCTCCTACTGGTCTGTTTATCCAGTTGAACCCCCATTAAAACAAATGCTAAAGGTAAATTTCACCATTCATTTATTCAAAAAATATTTGAAGACCTATCAATAAATATTCAGCAAGAACCCATCATATATCAGACATTACTTTAGATGCTGGGAATACAATGTTGAACAAGATACTGTCCTCACTGGGACTTCCCTGGCGCTCCAGTGGTTAAGACTCCACACTTCCAGTGCTTCCACTGTAGAGGGCGCGGGTTCCATCCCTGGTGGGGGACTAGGATCCCACACGCCACACACCACAGCTAAATAAATAAATAAATAAAAAGATACTCTCCTCACGGAGATCAGATTCTTTGAGGGAGAGGGATTAAAAATCTATGTGTGATTATATAATTTCAGATACTATCAAGTGCTATGAAGAAAAATAAGGCAAAGTAAGGGGGGAGTGGGCAGGGTGGCAGGATAGACAGAAAAGGCAAGATGTCTGTGAGGATGACATCAGAGCAGATACCTAAATGAAGTATGGGAATGAGTATGCCAGATGTAGCAAGTGCCAATGTTCCAAGGTGAGAGTGAACTTGGGGTGTTCCAAGAACAGCAAGAAGGCTGGTGTGTCTAGAGTGGAGTAAGGGGGAGAAGAGTAGCATAAGATGAGGCCAGGTACCTGTGGTACCTGGCAATACTACATTGCTGAATGGTTAAATTAATATTGAATGAAGGAATCTGCCAAACTTTCCTGTTCTGTACTGTCTCTGCTAGCTTACAAAGAGACCTGCCACATAATTTTTGCTACGGGATTCTCAATGATAGATGTACCAAACAAGAGCAGGAAACACTGTCACTAATGACTCAGCTTAGGATGGCTGTTTTCACTAGCTGAACTAAGAAACTGGCTGAGGTGGGAGGTCAGGACCAGAGAAACAGGATTTGTGAAAGAGGGTAAGGGATGTTGGACAGACTAGGGTCCTTAGGTCAATGACAGGTGATCTGCTGTAGGCAGGTACCAGAGTCAACCTAGATATGTTGGCAGTAATAACAATAGTAGTACAAAGCTGGCAGGTGATCTGCTGTAGGCAGGTACCAGAGTCAACTTAGATATGTTGGCAGTAATAACAACAATAGTAGTACAAAGCTGGCAGTTTTTGATGTCACCCCAAACCCAAAGAGACCTACTAGGCAGAGTATTCTTTCCTAGTGATGGGAGGTACAAGATGCAATAGCTTGTCCTTTACTTTGGAGGGGATGTCCAGGGATGCCCCAGGCCACTACGCCCCTAACACAGTGGTTCTCAACTGGGAGTGATTTTGTCTTCCAGGGATACTTGACAATGTCTTCAGATATTTTTGGTTGTCACAACCTAATCCTCTTTTCCTAGAAGGTCCTCCTTCCTATTCCCACCCCCATCTCCTGTACTCTCTTTCACCTGGCTTACTCCTCATCCCATAAAACTGACCCAGTGTCGCCCCACCCAGGAAATCTCACCGGAGGAGTGAGATATAGATAGCATGCTTTGATACTGCCCTCCTCCTTAAATACCACAAACATCTCTAACTACTCTAGCCATTTTGTATTATAATTGTTTCTATGTGTCTTTCTCCCTGAACTGGTTTGTAACACCTAAAGCAAGGTAAAGTGAGCAATTACTGGCATCTAGAGCATAGAATACTGCTCAATATCATAAGTTCCACAGGAAAGCTCCCCACAACAGAAGTTTCTGGCCCAGAATGTCAATAGTGCCACCCTGGGAAATCCTGCCCTAAAAATATCACTAACGAAGCAGACCTTAATTTTCATTGGGTTTATCTCCTACCCTCTGGAATATGTATGTCTTTCCAAGGCCTCCAATGTACCTACCATTTCCTGGTCATTTAGTCTGATTAACATGATTAACACAATGCCATCCATATGATGGACTGATATGACGTTCTGCTGTCCAGGTCCTTTAAGACTATATTATGATAGGGACTTCCCTGGTGGTCCAGTGGTTAAGACTCTGTGCTCCCAATGCAGGCAGCCTGGTTTCGATCCCTGGTCAGGGAACTAGATCCAGCATGCCACAGCTAAAAGATCCCACATGCCGCAACTAAAGATCCCACATGCAGCGACTAAATATCCCGCATGCTGCAACTAAAATCCCACATGCTGCAACTAAAGATCCCGCAATCAACAACTAAATATCTCGCATGTGGCAATGAAGATCCCACGTGCTGCAACTAAGACCCAGCACAGCCAAATAAATAAATTAATATTTTTTAAAAAAGAAAAACTTTAAAAAAGGACTATATTATAATAGAGTTATTATGATAGACCATATTATGGGAGAGTTAAACCAGGAGTAAAACCTAAAATGTATACTCCTGTGCAGTTCAAGAAAATGAATACTGTTATAAATCCTTATTGTTAGGGATGGAAAACAACTCGTTCATCAAATCAGTACCTGCTTACCATGTACTTGAAGTCACATTAATCTGCTCTAGCTACCACCTCTAGCACAGCAACTGCAACTGGGGCTACTACTTGGCTGAAATTGTGATAGTTTACTGTCATCCTCCAGGGTCTGTGCAGCCTTTGTAAGGGTCAGACTTCAGTTTAGACATGATGAGGACCACAGCCCTTGCATTCTTCAGGTCTTTAAGGCACTAATCTCTGCCATACTTCCTAGAGTATGATAATGTTTTCTATCTACCATCATGGCAGAGTGTGAGGGAAGCTGTTCATTAGCCTTCCCTACTATGTTCTTATTCCAGGAACCAATACAACAGTTTAGCCAACTTCTAACTATATTCATTCCAATTAAACATTTGGGAACTTGGGAAATGACACTTGGCACTATGAACCAGACCTGGGCCCAGACTCCATTTATAACCCTAGATTCCCACTCTAACAGGGACTATTACGACTCTTTGGGTATCAATGTCAACTTGTACAGGGTCCACAGCACTCAAAACATTTGGTGATTCCACTTTTCCCAATGAACAGTTACCAGAGCAAATGATAGGTGCCTTTGGAGAAGTACGAGGGGATTCATTAACACATCCTTACCATAGTGTTACATGGTCCTGCTTCCTGGGGACCTAGCTTCTCTTTCAATCAAATGGTCTCAAATCAGAGTTCTACATCTGAAAACTAGCTCAGGCATGGAAACTATTAAAGGATCAGTTTTTGAAAAATTTTTACTGGAATAGCTGCCTTCAGCCTCCTGAACATCCAACCTTGATTTCTCTTGGTTGTATAGATTGAGCAACATCGTTGTAGGCTGCCCATCAATCTTGCCTCTAAGGACACCCTGTTGCATTAACAATCTCTGTATCTTTCCCCAGGTCAGGACCCCCGACGCAGCCATTTCGACCTTGTGCTAATTATAATTGTACCCACCTTGCTTCTGAGGGTGAAGCATCACCACTTGGCCTCTATTTTGGGATCCCATCATCCCCACTCCTTTCATGGAGCCAAGCTATGTAACTTTTTCTGCTACTATCACCTGGGGCCTGTAAAGGACAGTTACCATGAGTAACAGTGCTGTGCTGAGCCATGTTGCAGTCTGAGGCAGAAGGAAAAATCAGTAATATTGATCCTGTCTTTAAAATTTTGACATTTGTTCATCATGCACTTTTCTGCATTAGTATTATTGTTTAAATACCATATTAAAATATTATTTATCTTGGTTACTGAGATTTTTGGCACCCCCTTAAATTCTGAACCTGAGGCCTCAGTCCTGTTCAGTGATGCTGGTGCCTGCCCCTTTCACATTTCTTATTGCTTTAGGGAAAAGAGTATCCTCTGAGCCTTCCCGTGGAGCACAGTCACCTTCTAAGTTTTCCAGCCTTAGTGTAGAATACCTACTCTAGCATACCCACCTCTCTGAGCCTTTTGATCCCTTCTTCCACAATCTTCCACAGTAGTTCTGCCATTTCTACACCACTTAATGTGAGTCATCCCAGTAGAGTGTTAGCACTGCCTCCCCTGGTCCTTGTCAGCGTATTCCATATAATGGGATAGTACTCCCATATTGATAAATCCTCCCTATTCATTACCTTCTGTTACCCAGCCCTACCCCTTGATCTGAGACCCTCAAAAGTTAGTTCCTTATGTCATCCTCCAGCTCCTGCTGGTACATATTAGCTAGGTCCTTTGACTCCTTTGAGGTGTCCCTCTCCTCCCTTAGCAGGCCCAGCATTTCCTTGGCTAGGTGATGTGTGACTTAACCGCAGTTAATGGTCTGTTGTCCAGGAAGGAAAATTCTTGAGTGGAGCACCTGTCTTCTAGTAAGTCAAAGGTTTCTGTATCTTCTTCAAGCAAAGAGGGAGCACTAGCTTTTTCACAGAGAGGATTAGGCCACATCTGTAGGCCCAGAGGATTCAGGGGAACCTAGGATTTCAAGTTGCCTGGGTGCACTGACCCAGATGCCCTGATCCTATTTCTCCTGATTGAAATCCTTCCCAATCAATGCCCTCACTTTGTATAAAAGGAATGCTGAGGCTGAAAATTTTGTCCACATTTGGAGCTCTGCTTTTTTTAAAATTATTATTAGTTTGCAGAAATGGCTGAGTTTTTCTCTTTTTCTTTTAATATTTATTTGGTTGCGCTGGGTCTTACTTGCTGCATGCAGCCTCCTTAGTTGTGGCATGTGAACTCTTAGTTGCAGCATACATGTGGGATCTAGTTCTCTGACCAGGGATTAAACCCGGGCCCCCTGCACTGGGAGCGTGGAGTCTTATCCACTACGCCACCAAGGAAGTTCCTGGAGTTCTGCAACTCTTTTTTTTTTTTAAATAAATTTATTTATTTTTAAAATTTATTTATTACTTTTGGCTGTGTTGGGTCTTCATTGCTGCATGCAGGCTTTCTCTAGTTGTGGCGAGCGGGAGCTACTCTTCATTGTGGTGCTCGGGCTTCTCATTGCAGTGGCTTGTCTTGTTGAGGAGCACAGGCTCTAGGCACGTGGGCTTCAGTAGTTCCGACACGTGGGCTGCAGTAGTTGTGTCTTGCGGGCTCTAGAGTGCAGGCTCAGTAGTTGTGGCACATGGGCTCAGTTGCTCTGCAGCATGTGGGAATCTTCCCAGACCATGGCTCGAACCCATGTCCCCTGCATTGGTAGGTGGATTCTTAACCACTGCGTCACCAGGGAAGCCCTGCCACTCTTAAGTCCTGGACCTGACCATCAGCCTTTTTTGCTCTCTGGCTGGAGACAGAGACAATGAGACTCTCCTTATATACTACCAATGATGCCCTCCAGCTTTAACACTTAACAATTTCTTAGTGATTAATCACTCTCAGCCTTTCAGTGTCTGTCTCCCAATATCTCAATAGGAGCTATTAGCGCTCCACCTACCACCAGTAAGAGGGTCCTCATTGCCAGCCAGACTGCAGGTGATCCAGATCTAAAAAATCCCATTTTAGAGTCTTCTTTCTTGGATCACAGGTTGGGATCCCTATGAAGCAGACTCTGAGATGGAGATTTGCATCCAGAGGGAATCAGAATCGGGCAGAAGCAGCAGCTGAACTGCCACTCAGTTGCAACAAAGACCTCAATTCTATGGGGAACTCTGTAGATGTTTTGGCCCTTTAGAGTTGTCCCAAATTGGGGCAAGGGAGTTGAGGCTTTATACTCCCATATCAACATGATTTTGGATGTGAGCTTCCCCGGGCAGAGGGCATGACCTTGGGAGAGGCAGCTTTCTTTTAACTACGAGCAATACCCAGAGAGGAATGCATCAGAGGGCTGTCACCCAAAGAACTTCCAACAGCTCTAGTTATGAGAGGAGAGAGAAAGGAATCTGGGCAGCCTATAGCATCCACTACAAGTAAACAAACGTGTCTTCCATGAGATGACAATGATGCAGCCAGATAGAGGATGACACTATCCCCTAAGGATATGAACCTCAAAGAAGATTGGGCTTTCACAAAAAGTGGATAAATAATGGTCTGAAAGCAGTAGTGAGGAGTGATGGACACAAGGGTCCTGCTCTCTTGACCTTGAGGTACACAGGTAGTACACAGGTGGTAGATGGGTTGGCAAATGCCCCTTCCCAAAGTTCTCAAAAACCATTTTCTTTCTTGGAATGGTGATTAATTGAAAATAATTTTTAAAATCATTTTTCTTTCTTCATGGCAATTTATCAAGTTATGCCTCTCCAGGAGTCTCTACATGTGGAAATTGGAGGGGTGAGAACATGCACATGCTCTCAGTTCTGAAACCTTCTTTCTCTCCCACTAATGCAGTGATTCTCAAACTCTAAGAGCACTCAAGTCCCTGAGGAGTTTCTTTTTTTAAAAAATATTTATTTATTTATTTATTTTGGCTGCACTGGGTCTTAGTTGCAGCACACACCATCTCTGTTGGGGCATGCGAGATCTTTAGTTGCAGCACATGGACTTCTTAGTTGCGGCATGTGGACTCTTAGTTAAGGCATGCGGACTTCTTAGTTGGGGCGTGCATGCAGGATCTAGTTCCCTAGTCAAGGATGAAACGTGGCCCCCTTGCATTGGGAGCTTGGAGTCTTACCCACTGGACCACCAGCGAAGTCCCCCTGAGGAGCTTCTTAAAAGTGTAGGTTATAAACCAAAATTCCAGAGAGTGATTCAGTGAATTTGAGGTGAAGCCCAAGAGTTGATCATCTTTACAGGTGGCCTACTACCATGCATTGAGAAACACTGCATATCAAAGTCTCTTTTCTCATCTATATCTGAATTCTGGGTGAAGGCAGACAGATCTCCCATGTTCCATGGTCAGAAAGAGAAATAAATGTACCCAGTGTTCAGCAGCCACCCACCCCCACCCACTTTTAGATAAAATGTGCCTTTGGGTGAGAAAGAATAAGCAGCATCGATATGAGAGAAAAAGCACAGAAGAGCTTTACAGGGAGCCAAACTTCAGCCAAGGCAATTGTTCTCAACGCCACAGGATGCAACACCTCCTTTATTCTCCTGAAATAAAAATCATAGAGAATATAACCTGATCATTCTGAAATATCAATACCCTAACTGAAATATAAATAAAAGAAAAATGCTTATGATAAAAAGATATATTGAGGAGTAGGAGATTTTATGAATCACAGGTTAAAGTTTCCAGAGGCATAAAGGAAAGGTTTAAGAGTGAAAATCAGGAAAGAGGAAGCACTCAACTGTATAATAATGAGGCTAAAGGAGAGAATGACTATTAGAGGGACTCTTAACTTAGACATTGAGCAAGGATAACAAGCAGAGGTATCTTGCTATTAGGTTGTCAACATAAATGGTCCTGGGAATCCTCAGGTGGGTGGAGCTAAAGCAGGGTTAAATGGACTCTCATGCCACAGTCTTCTATGGCAAGGGACAGCAAACTCTGGCCCATCAGCCATATTTGGCTGCCATCTTTATTTTTATATTTGGTGGTAAAATATGTATAACATAAAAATACCATTTTAATCATTTTTAAGTATACCATTCAGTGCATTAAGTACATTCAATGCATTTCTACATTAAGTACAAACTATTGTACAACTATCACAACTATATATATCCAAACTTTTTTATCACCCCAAGCAGAAACTCTGTAACTATTAAGCAACAATTTCCTATTCCCCCTTCCCCTGAGTCCCTGGCAATGTCTAATCTGTCTATACAAACTTGCCTTTTCAAGATATTTCATGTAAAGTGGAACCATACAATATTTGTCCTTTTGTGTCTGGCTTATTTCACTTAGCATATTTTCAAGGTTCATCCATGTTGCAGCATGTCAGAACTTTTTTTTTAATAGATGGTTATTGGAGTATAATTGCTTCACAATACTGTGTTAGTTTCTGTTGCACAACAAAGTGAATCATCCATACGCATACACCTGTCCCCATACCCTCTCTCTCTTAAGCCTCCCTCCCATCCTCCCTATCCCAGCCCTCTAGGTCATCGCAAAGCACCAAGACGATCTCCCTGTGCTATGTTGCTGCTTCCCACCATCCAACTATTTTACATTTGGTAGTGTGTATATGTTGATGCTACTATCACTTCGCCCCAGCTTCCCCCTCCCACCTCACGTCCTCAAGTCCATTCTCTATGTCTACCTCTTTATTCCTGCCCTGCAACTAGGTTCATCAGTACCTTTTTTTTTTTTTTTAGATTCCATATATATGCGTTAGCATACGGTATTTGTTTTCCTCCTTCTGACTTACTTCACTCTGTATGACAGACTCTGCCTCACTACAAATAACTCAATTTTGTTTCTTTTTATGGCTGAGTAATATTCCATTGTATATATGTGCCACATCTTCTTTATCCATTCATCTATGGATGGAAATTTAAGTTGGTTCCATGTCTGGCTATTGTAAATAGTGCTGCAATGAACATTGTGGTACATGACTCTTTTTGAATTATGGTTTTCTCAGGGTATATGCCCAGTAGTGGGATTGCTGGGTCATATGGTAGTTCTATTTTTTAGTTTTTTAAGGAACCTCCATACTGTTTTCCATAGTGGTTGTATCAATTTACATTCCCACCAACAGTGCAGGAGGGTTCCCTTTCACCACACCCTTTCCAGTGTTTATCATTTCTAGATTTTTTGATAATGGCCATTCTAACCAGTGTGAGGTGATACCTCACTGTAGTTTTGATTTGCATTTCTCTAATAATTAGTGATGTTGAGCATCTTTTCATGTGCCTCTTGGCCATCTGTATGTCTTCCTTGGTGAAATGTCTATTTAGGTCTTCCATCCATTCTTTAACTGGATTGTTTGTTTTTTTGATATTGAGCTGTTTGTATATTTTGGAGATTAATCCTTTGTCTGTTGTTTCATTTAAAAATATTTTCTCTCTCTGAGGGTTGTCTTTTTGTCTTGTTTATGGTTTCCTTTGCTGTGCAAAAGCTTTTAATTTTAATTAAGTCCCATTTGTTTATTTTTGTTTTTATTTACATTACTCTAGGAGGTGGGTCAAAAAAGATTTTGCTGTGGTTTATGTCAAAGAGTGTTTTTCCTGTGTTTTCCTCTAAGAGTTTTATAGTGTCTGGTCTTACATTTAAGTCTTTAATCCATTTGGAGTTTATTTTTGTGTATGGTGTTAGGTAGTGTTCCAATTTCATTCTTTTACACATAGGTGTCCAGTTTTCCCAGTACCACTTATTGAAGAGGCTGTCTTTTCTCCATTGTATGTTCTTGCCTCCATTGTCATAAATTAGGTGCCCATATGTGCGTGGGTTTATCTCTTGGCATTCTATCCTGTACCATTGATCTATATTTCTGTTTTCATGCCAGTACCATACTGTCTTGATTACTGTAGCTTTGTGGTATAGTGTGAAGTTGGGGAGCCTGATTCCTCCAACTCCATTTTTCTTTCTCAAGATTGCTTTGGCTATTCAGGATCTTTTGTGTTTCCATATGAATTGTAAAATTTTTTGTTCTAATTCTGTGAAGAATGCCATTTGTAGTTTGATAGGGATTGCATTGAACCTGTAGATTGCTTTGGGTAGTATAGTCATTTTCACAACATTGATTCTTCCAATCCAAGAACATGGAGAACTTCATTCTTTTTAAGGCTGAGAAATGTTTCATTTTATATATATATATATGTCACATTTTGTTTATCCATTCTTCTCATTCTTCTATTGATCGACATGGGTTATTTCCACCTTTCGGCTATCATAAATAATGCTGCAGTGAACACTGTTGTACAAATACCTGCTGAGTCTTTGTTTTCAATTCTTTTGGGTGTATATATACCTGGGAATTGAATTGCTGAGTCATAATTCTATGTTTAGTTTTTTGAGGAACTACCAAACTGTTTTCCAAAGCAGCTACACCATTTTACATTCCCACTAGCAATGCATGAAGAATCCAATTTCTCCACATCCTCACCAACACTTTCTTTTCATAGCTATTCTAATAGGTGTGAAGTGGTATTTCATTGCAGTTTTTATTTTTTTTATTTTTTATTTTTTTGCGGTACGCGGGCCTCTCACTGTTGTGGCCTCTCCCGTTGCGGAGCACAGGCTCCGGACGCGCAGGCTCAGCGGCCATGGTTCACTGGCCCAGCCGCTCCGCGGCATGTGGGATCTTCCCGGACCGGGGCACGAACCCGTGTACCCTGCATTGGCAGGTGGACTCGCAACCACTACGCCACCAGGGAAGCCCCTCATTGTAGTTTTAATTTGCATTTGCCTATTGGCTAAGGATGTTTAGCATCTTTTCATATGTTTATTGGCCATTTGTGTATCTCCTTTGGAGAAATGTCTATTCAAGTCTTTCGCCCATTTATTAATTGAGTTGGGTTTGGGTTTTTTTTGTGTGTGTGGTTATTGTTAACCACAGATACATACATACATATATATATATATATATATATATATATATATATATATATATATATATATATATATAAAATCTGCCTCCAGTTCCTAGCACAGAGCTTCTAAAACCCCTGAGCCCTTGTAAAACCCTGAGTGATAAAAGCACTAGGAGCATCTCCTGTTCAAATATTTGGTCTTTGAGTGTCCTTGAAACAGAACTACTAAAACCTTTAGTGAATTCCTAAGGGAGAAGAGCGCTAGGAGCATCTTTTATTCTATTGAGGCAACTCTGAGTGGGCTCCTGGATGGCTACTAGATTGGGGGTTGTCACCAGAAAGACCAAGTCATAATTAGAACCTTGGAATTTCCAGTCATCCACTCCTCACTTCTCCAAAGAGGGGGGGCTGGAAATGGAGTAAATAATTGATCATGTCTATGTGATGAAGCCTCCATAAAATTCCAATAGTATGGGGTTCAGAGAGCTTCCAGGTTGGCAAACACATGCATGCCGGGAAGGTGACACACACCAACTCCATGAGGACAGAATCTCCTGCACTCGGGACCCTCCAGGACCTCACCCTATGTATCTCTTCATCTGGCTGTTCATCTGTATCCTTTATCACACCTTTAATAAACTAGTTAACATAAGTGTTTTCCTGAGTTCTGTGAGCCTCTCAAAAAAATTAATCAAACTTGGACTTCCCTGGTGGTCCAGTGGTTAAGACTCCATGCTTCCAATGCAGGGGGCAACGGTTTGCTCCCTGGTCGGGGAAGTTCCACATGCCATGGGATGTGGCCGAAAATAAATAAAATAATTTTTAAAAATTAATTGAACCTGAGTAGAGGGTAATGGGAACCTCTGATTTGTAGCCAAACCAGACAGAAGTTGTGGGTAACCTGGGAACCTACTACTTGTGATTGGCATATGAAGTAGGGCGGGTGCAGTCTTGTGGGACTAAGCCCTTAGCCTGTGAGATCTGACACTATCTCCGGGTAGACAGTGTTAGAATTGAGTTAAACTGTAAGACACCCAGCTGGTGTCAAAGAGAATTACTTGGTGTGGGACAAACCTCCACACATTTGGTGACAAAAAGTGAATTGTTTTGTATGAGTAGCAAAGGAGACACACAGGAGAAATACATAGGTGGGAAACTGAGGTTTTCTAATTCACTATGTGTTGACTTTCACCCTGTTGACAGTGTCTTTTGATTCTCCACGTTTTAATTTTGATGAAGTCCAACTTATCTTTTTTTTTTCTTCTGTTGCTTGAGCATTTGGTGTCATATCCAAGAAATCATTGCCAAATCCAATGTCATGAATAATTTAGTTATGATTCCAAAAAACAATGTATATTATAAATTATTCAAATAGTACCCCCCAAAAATATATAAAATGAAAAGTAAAAGCCTTACTTCACATGTCTCATTCCCCAATGGTTAAGTGTATTTTATGTATTCATTAATTAATGTTATACATATACAAACACATTCAGTATATATATTATTTAATTTTTACACCAGATTCTTAAAAGGAAGACTGTTTAAGAAGGGGGATGTTGGCAGAAATTACATACTATAAAATCACAAATTATTCCAAAAAGGAAAGAGTTCAAACACAAAGATGCTAGTATGAATAAATAAGAAGCATCTTGATAAAATCAGACTTTAAAAAAGGTCAAAAGATGATAGGAGGCCTACATAAGAAAAATAAATCAGTAGCTTCTGGGTCAGTGAATACATGGAGATTGGGGAGAGTGGCACACTCAGAGATGGAAGCTTAGGGCTTCCCTGGTGGCACAGTGGTTAGGAATCCGCCTGCCAATGCAGGGGACATGGGTTCAAGCCCTGGTCCAGGAAGATCCCACATGCTGTGGAGCAACTAAGCCCGTGCGCCACAACTACTGTGCCTGCGCTCTAGAGGCCGCGAGCCACAACTACTGAGCCCATGTACCACAGTTACTGAAGCCCGTGCGCCTAGAGCCCATGCTCTGCAACAAGAGAAGCCACCACAATGAGAAGCCTGCGCACCGCCAATGAAGAGTAGCCCCTGCTTGCCGCAACTAGATAAAGCCCGTGCGCAGCAACAAAGACCCAATGCAGGCATAAATAAATATATATATATATATAAAAAAAAACGAGATGGACGCTTCAAGTCCCTTCCCACATAACCTTGCCCTAAGCATTTCTTCCATCTAACTCCATATTCCTGAGTAATATTCTTCTATAATCAACTGGTAATCTAAGGATATACTGAGTAAAGATGCAGGGGAATGTGGAATATGCCTTGAAGACCTGTAGCAGAGAGATACTATAGCACGACTGCCTTGTCTATGCATATATCATAAAGGCTGCATCAGTGAATGGTTTGAAGTACAGTTGATCCTTGAACAACATGAGTTTGAACTGCAAGGGTCTGCTTACAGGGGTTTTTTTTCTTTCTTTTTTTTAAAATAAACATTTATTTATTTATGGCTGCTTTGGGTCTTCGCTGCTGCGTGCGGGCTTTCTCTAGTTGCGGTGAGCAGGGGCTACTCTTCATTGGCGGTGCGCAGGCTTCTCATTGTGGTGGCTTCTCTAGTTGCAGAGCACGGGCTCTAGGCACGCGGGCTTCAGTAACTGTGGTACATGGGCTCAGTAGTTGTGGCTCGCAGGCTCTAGAGCGCAGGCTCAGTAGTCATGGCACATGGGCTTAGTTGCTTCGCGGCATGTGGGATCTTCCCGGACCAGGGCTCGAACCTGTGTCCCCTGCATTGGCAGGCAGATTCTTAACCACTGCGCCACCAGGGAAGCCCTGGGTTTTTTTCAATAGTAAATACTACAGTGCCACACAATCCACATCCACAGTTGCTCGAACCTGAGGATGCAGAAGCATGGATATAGAGGAGCCAAGTGTAGGGAGGGCCGACTGTAAGTTATACTCGGAGTTTAGACTATGAGGGTCAGCACTCCTAACCCCCGAGGTGTTCAAGGGTCAAGAGTCAATAGATCTTGGCCTGAGCACCCTTCAGATTAAGCATCAGATTCCTGTCTTATAAGTTTTCTTGTCTTTTGAAGGTGCTTGAAAAACAGAGAGGATGTGAAGATCTGTCTCTGGTAAAACAAAAACAAAAATGAAGACATACTCAGCCAGAAATCTGAGTCCTCTGAGACTCAAGAACATGGAGACAAACAATCATACAGGAAAAAATATATTGCTGAAAAGAGTACAATTACCACAGAACTCAGTGTAACAAACTTGCATATAAAGGACACACAGGGATTTTGAAAATGCTGCATATCTCTTAATAGTCATCTATATAGGTAATACTGATAAACATTTTGCATTCAGATGCCAGAGTTAACTGATTTAAAAGTTGATTTACTATTAAATTCTCAGAGCTGTGCAACTAGTTGTGTTTTTTTAGTTTGGGATCTCTATTTTTCCCAACATGATGTTTCTGCATTCATCTATTCTTAAATTGAAGACTACATAATTTACTTCTTATAAATAAGTCTTAAATGTGAACCAAGAAATGTAATCTAGCAGTAAAACATTCTCTGAATGTATACCATGATCTCAATTCTTCTTTTTTCCCCCCAAGAGTGGAAAATAAACTTCTACATAAGAAAGCTAAAAGATATTAATAGTTTTAACGTTTTAACAATATCAGGATGCAGTCCAAAGAGTAAATCAAGTGCATAATTACATTTTAATTAATCAAATCTAGGATTGTCTACTGAATTGCAATTTATTAAATCTATTGTGTCCTCTTAAATAAAACTTCTAAACAGTTAATCAACAATGAATCATCGTGTAGCTATGTAACTTTTCTTTTAAGCTATGCACTTTAAAAAAAATACCAATTACCAATTTTAAGTGCTGCTACCTACAGCAACTTTAACAGGTATTTTCATTTGTACTTTTCAAGTAATTATTTTACTGTGCTTTGCATCTCCAGGCAGTTTTCCCATACTTGGGTAAAATGTTTGGCAGGTTATAAACTTAGTAACTTATAAAGATGATAAAATAAAATTTTCTTGAGTGGAAAAAAAAGAAACTTAAAAGTGTCAGAAACCTATAACAGGGCTTCCTTCGTGGCGCAGTGGTTGAGAGTCTGCCTGCCGATGCAGGGGACACCGGTTCGTGCCCGGGTCCGGGAAGATCCCACATGCCGCGGAGTGGCTAGGCCCGTGAGCCATGGCCGCTGAGCCTACGCGTCCGGAGCTTGTGCTCCACAACGGGAGGGGCCACAACAGTGAGAGGCCCGTGTACCACAAAAAAAACAAAAAGAAAAACACCTATAACAATAGTGTAAGAAAGGCTAAAACTCTCAGTGAGCTGAGGCTTATGATGAAATACTAAGATAAATAAAAAAGCTCTTGTTTGGAGCAAGAATAATAAAACCAATTCTGAGGTGGATGGTTCAATCTAACAGAAGACAAAGTGAACTCCCCAATTCATTTGTTTCTTTGTTTTCTATTAAGAAAAATAATCCCAAAACTAAAAGGAAAAAAATATGAGTAAAACAGAAATGGGCTTCATTTAAATGAGGCAAGGTAACAGTAAGAGACTACCTGACAGCTTTAAGTGAGGGCAGGTGTCCTGGCTTCAACCAACCACATCCCACATCCCAAAAGAACTTCCTGACGTACCAAAAGCACTTTTAAGAGCGATCTCAACAAAATGTATTATTTGTGATGGAGGACACAAGATATGAAAGATCTGAAACCCACATTAAGCAAACTGACTAAAGAAATAATGTTTCACACCAAAAAGAGGAGACAGGAGAATAGACATTATGTCTCAGATTTTTAAAATGGTAATCCTAATATAAAATATTTATTCTATTGGCTTCACGTATTATAGAAACGCCATAGAAACCCCAGTATTTCAGTTGCTTTGTAGTCCAGTGCACATAGACACAATTATAATTCTAACTGTAATTAATTACAATTCTAATTGTATTAGAAACAATTCTAATACAAAATGGTTAGAGTAGTTAGATACGTTTGTGGTATTTTAGGAGGATAGTACAGAAGTATCAAACCATGCTATCTATAGATGTATCTAATCCCTAAGGTGAGGCTTCCTAGGTGGGCTGACACTGGGTCAGTCTCACAGGATGAAAAGGAGTAAGCCAGATGAAAGGGAATAGAGGAGATGGGGTGGGAATAGGAAGGAGGACCTTTAGGAAAAGAGGGCAGTGTAGGCAAAAAAACACCACCGTGTCTGTAGAGGATCTAGAAGCAGTTCTATGTGGCTAGATGCTACAGTATGTGGCAGGGGGCAGCAAAAGGGGAATTCTAGGGTCAGATCAGAAGGTTGGTCATATAACCAGGAAGAAACTGCTTTCTTGATAAACTCTGAATGCCCTGAACTAAAACTTTCTGGATCTGGAAAGCTGAGAAGAGCCCCTAAACTAGGCTGTCACCCTTTGTGGCCCCCCCCGGTTGTCAATTATCCTCTTTTCTCTTGCTCAAATTTCTAGTTTTGACTCAGTCTAATTCACCTGTTTTAAAAAACAGTTCTATGGGAATTCCTTGGCGGTCCAGTGGTTAGGACTCCACACTTCCACTGCAGGAGGCATAGGTTTGATCCCTGGTCATGGAACTAAGATCCTGCAACCTGCATGGAGCGATCAAAACAAACAGATCTAAAATTTTAGTATTACAAGGTTGTTGCTACATCTTTCACGACGTCATGCAGGATAAAACAGCTCTCTGACTCAAGTCAAAGACAGGGTTTACTTGCTGGCTATGCTGCTTTCTAGTGTGTGCAAGTTACTTAACATCCCTAAACCTGTTTCCTAAGGTCTTAGTCAATGTGCTGAAGGACTGAATCAAAAAGGCCTCATTGCACCAACACAGATACACCAATATCAACTAGTGCTTCCTCCTCAGAGATCTGAGTCCTAGTTCGTGGGGTTTGGGAGTAGCGGGTGTGTCTCCTTTATGCTTCTTAGGCACTGGCACCAGCCAAGCAGTGCCCTCCCCCTTAGAGATTGGGGTTCCTTCATTTTGGTACCCCTCCACCAAGTTTCTAAGTTCTAATAACACCAACTTCTTCCTTGTTCCCCCAGCCCTAGAGCAGCAAAGAGTCAGGCCTGCCTGCTATCCTTTGAAAGACCTGCCTACAAGGCTGGCCCTTCGCTGGCATTTGGGAACTTGGATTTCAGGTGAGTTTCCAACATTCCCAGAAATGATAAGGCTGTCTCACTGTGCCTAAACTGTGCAAGCAATATGGCTTATGCCAAACAACAGCTTTCCTTGGAGAGTCTGAAATTTAGCACCCAGGTAGAGGGTGCCTATGTGATCAGCCCCCAGTAAAAACCCTGGTACTGCACTGAGTCTTTTTTTTTTAATCTAAGATGGTCTTTTTTTTTTTTGGCTGCACTCGGTGTTCGTTGCTTGTGTGCAGGCTTTCTCTAGATGCAGTGAACAGGGGCTACTCTTCGTGGCGGTGTGCTGGCTTATTGTGGTGGCTTCTCTTGCTGCACAGCATGGGCTCTAGGCGCACAGGCTTCAGTAGTTGTGGCACACTGGCTCTAGAGCATAGGCACAGTAGTCGTGGCGCACGGACTTAGCTGCTCCATGGCATGTGGGATCTTCTGGACCAGGGATCGAACCCGTGTCCCCTGCATTAGCAGGCAGATTCTTAACCACTGTGCCACCAGGGACGTCCCTGCACAGAATCTCTTGATTCTCAGCTTCTCTGGCTGGCAACATTTCACACATGTTGTCAGAACTTGTGTCAGAAGACTTAAGCATGTCACCTTAGTTCTCCAATCACTATTTAACAATGTATTTATATTAACTTTTGTTTAAAATAACTGGTATAATTTCCCTGATTGGTCCCTAACTGACACAGCCAATCAGTAAGGACAAACTGTCTAGTTAATCCCCTTTGATAGCTGATTTTTATTAGAAACTAACATCTGTAATTACAATAATCTCTCGTAATTCAGTTCCTGATTCAGTCAAGGAAGGTGTTCTTTCAACCAAACACTTCACAAAGGTAATCCCTGTAAGAGATCATTGAGCATGCTGGGAAGATTATTCTATTGATCAAAAAGGTGCCAGTAATGAGATTATGTTAACTTTGAAAGCTTGCTTTATTTCAGGAGAGAAATATAAGTGATGTTTAAAGGTCTTATTCTGTGGTTAAAATTCATCCTATATTTGTTTTGACCAGAGGCTTGATTAAAAACCGTATTAACACAAAGTCATAGCCATCTCTATTTACCTGAAGACTTTCTGGTTCTGTTCAGTCTGTATTCAGGGTTCTGAAGTGAGCAAAAGGTCAAAGTATATTTCTACGTGGAAGTCAATCAGGAAAATTTCATTTGTAATGATCACATGAAAGGCAGAAATTAAATATACACATTAAATATATGTGTATATATACACATAAGATAGAAGAAATATATATATAGATTTCAAACATCCACAAAAATTAGATACAATACTATTATAAACTCCCAATTATCCATATCCAGTTCAGTAATTATCAACAAATGATCAATTTTGTTTCATACACTCTATTCCTCTACCCCCACTGGATCATTTTAAAGTAAATCACAAACATATTTCACCTGTAATCTTCAGTACAAATCTTTACTGAAGTAAAGATTTCAGTTGAATTTCCCAGTCTTGTATATGTCTTTTAATATTTGGTTTGTTCAAAACAAAATCTAAACAATGCCTCCTAAATCTTATAAATCTACAACAATCCCCCCCACCCCCAATCCTCCTCTCTACTTGACATTTATTTGTTGAAGAAATTGGCTCATTTGTCCTACAGAATTTCCCATATTCTGTATTTGGCAGATTATATCCCCTCGGTGTCATTTAACATGCTCTTCTATCTCCTGTTTAAACTGGCATACCTAAAAGCTTGACTAGATTCAGATTCAATTATTTTGGCAAGAATGTTTAATAGGTGGCATTGTATCAAATATATTTTTGGAGCATAACTGGTCTGGACTCTAAGGTACTGCTTCCCACAGGTCTCTGCTGAATTTTAATTTACTACCAATCTTTTCCTATTGTATAAACAGATTTTTAGCCCACAATTTATGGAAGCACTGTCATCTACTAAAACTGAACCAGAATTTCTTATCACTTGTAAGCTTCTGACATATTACTCTTTGCTGAGAAGTCCAGTAAGTACCATACATTGTCATCTACTGCAAAGATGCCTTTATCTGCCTTAAAAAAATTTCTTTTAGTGGGGGGGGAACTGTTCAATTGGGTGACCCAATTCAGTAGATATTTTCTTATGTCTTGGAAGAGTTCAATAAGAAAATGTTTGGTAAATTTAATAAAAGAAGGCATTTTATTAAGTTCACAAGTACATCATGTATTGTATTGAAAAATATGTTTAACAGGCTTTCTAGTTAACAATACCAATAGTTTGAAATAGAACTTCGTAGGATGTGGAAGTGTAATGCCTATATTTTGTAGGCAACTTGTAACCACTGTGATGTTGAGTGGGGGAGTAATATAGTAAAGATGTGTTTTAAAGGAAGATATTACTGGTAATATTTAAGCTTTAAGGCAAGAAAAGCAGGGATTGTGTATTTGAAGGTAATCTGATATAGAATTGTCTGGATGCAGCTACAGAACGACCTCAATCAACAAGTACATCCTGTGTTGTATTGAAAAGTGCTTTACAGGGTTTCCCTGGTGGTGTAGTCGTTAAGAATCCACCTGCCAATGCAGGGGACACGGGTTCGAGCCCTGGTCTGGGAGGATCCCACATGCCATGAAGCAACTTAGCCCGTGCGCCACAACTACTGAAGCCCGCCCGCCTAGAGCCCGTGCTCCGCAACAAGCCCGTGCACCACAACGGAGAGTAGCGCCTGCTCTCTGCAACTAGAGAAAGCCCGCGCGCAGCAACGAAGACCCAAGGCAGCCAAAAATAAATAAATAAATAAATAAATACATAAATGTATTTTAAAAAAAAAGTGCTTGACGTTCTTTGTAGTTGGTGATTTCAACTCACTCCACAAAGCATCTCGTAAGGGATGACTGCAATGAACAAAGCAAGAGTAGAAAATAATAATCATACATACACACAGAAGCTGGAATATTTATGTAAATGTAAATCAGATCAAGTCACCTCAATGACTTCCCTTCACACATAGAGTAAAATCCAAAGTTGGTACCACGGCCTCCCAAGTACTATGAAAAAGCCCTCACTACCTCTGATCTCATTTCCTACCACTCTCTTCACTCACTGTGATCCAAAGCCCTTGCTCCTCATAAAACAAGGCAAGAATGTTTCTGTCTGGGGCCTTTGCACTTGCTGTTCCCTCCACCTGAAGATACTTTCCCCTCAAACAGTCATATCGTTCACCTCTTCACTTCATTTAGGCCTCTGTTCATTATCACTTCCTCAGAGGCCCATCTGACCACCTTATATAAAACAGCACCCCACCTTACCCCTCTCCATCTCCTTTCCCTGCTTTACTTTTTTCTACTTCATACGATTATCTGACATTGTGTTATATTAATTGATTTAATATATTGATTTCCCCCACTCTAGAATATAAGCTCTATGATAGTAAAGACTTTTGATCACTTATCCAGCACCTAAAACAGCGAACAGTGAGTGCTCCATAAATATCTGTTGACTACATTTAAGCAGCAGAATGCAGAAAGTAGTATTGCTATTCTCACTTTACGGTTTACAGAAAACTATGACATATAAAGATTAAATAAGTACCTGGGAACAAACAAAGGGGAAAAAAATGTCAAGACTTGATGAATGATTCCTGAAATGGGTAAATCGAAGCAAAGTCTGGTTTGTATGGAGGAAGGGAAACCCAAACCATACACGGACACCAATTAAAATGTTGGCCACACAGGAAGAAGGCAAATAGAACCGAGTCTCTTCCCTAAGGCCGTGACCATATGGTGCCCTCACAACAACCTCACAGGATAAGCACGTCAGGTACAGTCATTAACAGCAAGACTGACGGCCAGACTTCGCAGCCGGCAAGGATGGCGGGTCCCGCCCAGCACTCACCGGTTTGGACAGTTACATAATCAACAGCCAGCACCTCGGGCTTCCTCCCGCCCCTGGGCTGGCATCACGTGGCAGGCCTCGCGACCGGAAGCAGCACCCAAGAGAACCGCGGCAGTTGGCGAATCCGGGGAAGAGTTCCAGCGCGGGAGGTGAGGTGAGAGGTCACGGTGGTTCTTACGTAAGGGGCCAGAGCGCGCGGCGGGAAGTGGAGGCCCGCCGGCGGAGAGGGGTGCGTCTAGGCGGCCCTGCGCTCCCTTTGATTGGCCGGCAGGATGACGAACGCATTTACAGTCGGCCCTGCGGTAGTGGGAGCGTGCGTCAGCTTTGCACAATCGGGGAAGGAGAAGGGGCGTGTCTGACCGCTCAGGGGGCCCGCCGATTGGCTGGATGGCGGCGGCGCCGGGTGGCCCGGGCCGCCGGAGGAGGGCGGTGCCGTGGGCCTGGTCCCGGCTTACTGGCGACCGGTTTTAGTCAGATGATAATGGCAGCTCGGACCGGTCAGAGGGCCTTGAAAAAGGTGGTCTCGCGATGCCGTCCGAAGTCGGCGGCAGCGGCCGGAGCCCCGGTTCCTGTGCAGGGGCCTGCGCGGAACGTCAGGTAATGAACAACTGGGGCTCAGCGGCGAGGGTAGTTTTCAGCCCAGGCCTGCTGAGCAAGGGGACTGGGGGTATTTAGGGTGGGGCAGACGGACCGGATGCGTTTCCTCGTCTCTGGAGAGAAAGGGTCTCCTGCCTTCTCAGGGCCGCGCGTTTCCCCCCACCCCCTTGGCCGGAGGCTCGCCGGCCTGTCACGGGGGTGATTCGCTGCCCTCGCGAGAGGCGGTGAATCATCCGCTAAGCGACTTTGAAGCAGCTGATGAAGCAACTCGGCGGGGTTGCCTTTGGGCTCTTCCGGCCTCCTCCCCATGGCCTACGGCTGCTGCTCTCGGAAAGTGATAACTTTGCGGCGCAGGAGTTGCGGGTTGATGGGCGTGTGGGAGTTTGTGGCCTGGCAGTAAGGCCCCCTTTGTTCCCCCAGCGTATCCGATGGCCAGACGTGCTTTCCCAGTTTCTGGTAGCGGTCTTTGCCCCCGCCCTTTGGTGGTTGCTAAACTAAACCGAAGCCGGGGACTTGGATTTTTTTCCATGCCATTGTAACTTAGAAGTCCTGTAACCTTGAACCAGAGTCTGCCTTCGATTTTCCTGGTTGGTTCTTTTTCGGTAGGTGATGGAGGTGGAGACACGAAAGATTCCATACTTCTACCACTTAGTCTCCTTTTATTAATGCCATTTTAATAAACTATGCTCGAAAATTAAAAGTTAACGTTTAAAATTAATTTAGTTGTAAACTACGGGGTAGAGGGAGAAAGCACAAATCTGGTTGAGCTCCAGGACATTTAGATTCAGTGAAGAATTTTTTAAAATACCAACAACCCAACCAACTTCAAATCCTTTTAGACATTTATTGGTTGAAAAAGTTTTAAGCAGAACATACTGTATCATGCTTTAGATCTGCTTTGTATTATTCTTATAAAATGCTGGCTTGCAAATAAACAAAACTAAAAATTGCTGTAGTGATCAAATTAAGGCTTAAATTCCAGGATAAAATATTTACTGTTTATGATAATGAAGAGGGAGAGAGTTTACGAGTTCATTGCAAGGCTGAAGCATTAACATAGATTCTGGCCTTTATTATAGTAGAGTATTTGGGATGTAGTATTGGAAGATTAGTGACCAAAAAACTGTCCTTCATCTGGTCCAGTTTTCATTTCATGGTTTAACCATATATACGATTGTATGGTTCTCGTATTGCAGTTGAAGACATATTGTTCTTGATAATATGTGAAAATAGATGGGCAGTCCAGGGCATTGTAACCATAGTATGCAGACCGATCAGAAGACGCCTGTTAACTTGCTTTAAACACAGGCATTTCCCTTATGATTATAATCAGATTGTGTGTTTCTTTTTCGGGGGATAGAGGGACCGTATTACATGAACCTGGTACAAAATTCAAAACCATATACAGTGAAAAGTAAGTTTCCAAAACACCCAGTTCACCTCTTCAGAAGCAAGGGTCTTATTATTTTTTTTTAATAAAGGTTTATCTCAGATGCTGCTTTTTCTGGTCTGATTTATTAGAAAATTGTTCATAATTATGCATAGTATCTGCCACGTAATTGGCTTCCAATAATAGATAAGAAGGTATCTATATGAAAAGTGAGCGAAATAGATAAAACTGTTAAAACAGTTAAAGACATCTAAAGAATGTCTTAGAAGGGAAATGGGTGATTAGGCATTTTGAACACCAAGCTTGGTTTTTATAATCTGTGTGGCTACCAGAGATTCTAAATTATATTTTGTGTCCTTTTTTTTTTAAGGGGGAAGCTAAATTAACTGCCTAATTATTATTATTAATTTTTAAATTTTATTTATTTTTGGCTGTGTTGGGTCTTCATTGCTGCGCACGGGCTTTCTCTAGTTGTGGCGAGCGGGGGCTACTCATCGTTGTGGTGTGTGGGCTTCTCCTTGTGGTGGCTTCTCTTGTTGTGGAGCACGGGCTCTAGGCGTGCGGACTTCAGTAGTTGTGGCACGTGGGCTCAGTAGTTGTGGCAGTCGGGCTGTAGAGCGCAGGCTCAGTAGTTGTGGCGCACAGGCTTAGTTGCTGCACCGCATGTGGGATCTTCCTGGACCAGGGCTCGAACCAGTGTCCTTTGCACTGGCAGGGGGATTCTTTTTTTTTTTTTTTTTTTTTTTTTTGCGGTACGCGGGCCTCTCACTGTTGTGGCCTCTCCCGTTGCGGAGCACAGGCTCAGTGGCCATGGCTTACGGGCCTCGCCGTTCCGCAGCATGTGGGATCTTCCTGAACCAGGGCACGAACCCGTGTCCCCTGCATCGGCAGGCGGACTCTCAAGACACTGCGCCACCAGGGAAGCCCGGCAGGGGGATTCTTAACTACTGCGCCACCAGGGAAGTCCCTGCCTAACTATTTAATTTCCACTGTTCTGCTTCATTCAGCAGAATAACTGTCAGTCACTTTTATTGGCATAATTCCACTTTAAAGCAAACGCTATAGCTTTACTCAAAAAAATTACAGTAGGCTTTTAAAAATATTATCACTGCCTTTAAAATTCACATAACATCATATTTTTAAAGATCTTTAGGAACACATGACACCCTTATTCTCTCTAGGAGATGAATCTATCTTAAAAGAGACTTAAGTTCATTCATACAGTTCATATGCTTGATTCTTTTCCATAGTCATGAAGCATTTAGCTTAACTATTTTCATTGACCTTTCTTTCATTACCTTTGGAATGAGTCTACCCAATTTTTATAAACAGCTTTAATTGTTCAAAAGTTTTTTCTTGTATTTTTGGAGCCATAGTCTCAAGTATCACCTCTTATCTTCTGGCTGAATATCGCCAATTTCTTCAATCATTCTTTAACTTGATTTTCTCTTCCCGCCAAACTGTAGGGTCTCAGTGTCCTTAAAGAAATTTTATTTATATGTAAATCATATCTTATATAAATCAAATTTCATATATGATAACATGAGATTTCACCAGGCCACTCCATTACACTTTTAAAAAATAACTTGAAGATGCAATTTAATGAAATATTGCTCTCTTACTTGGAACACTTCAAGAACATCTCATTGAGAATAAATTCCAAATTGCTTTATCCTCACCAATAATCCCCAGTATGATCCAGCTCCAACCTGTCTCTCTAACATTATTTCATGGTGCTCTCCCCCTGGCTTGCTATACTGCTGTTACACTGTTAGTCTGTTTTAGTGTCTGGATGCTGCCACACTCTTCCCCTAGTACCTGAAATGCTCTGTATCTACCTCTCCTCCCACGTACATACACACATGTATGTGTGAGAGAGATTTTATATATATGTGCACACGCATTTATTATGTACATACATATCTATTAGCATGGCTAATGACTCCTTATCCATTATTTCTCAGCTGAAATACAACCTGAGAGGACTTCCTGGACCACCCTGTCTAAAGAAGGTCTTAATTACATCTCCCCACACCCATTTCTATTTTAGTGATTTTTTTTGAATCCCCAACTAGAATGTAATCTTCATGTTTGTTTTATTCACCATTATATCCCTAGTGCCTAGCTCAGAATAGGCGCTCAATAAGTATGTGAACTAATAATGCACGAATAGTAGTGTAAAACAGTTATGCAATAATCTTATTAGAATAAAGGCTGAAAACATTTAGGTGAACAGGAGCATATCAGGCATCTGTATTACAAAGCACCCAAACAGTTAACATTCTAGTTACCTTGACATATGTTTTCACATATATACATGGAAATGGAGATTGGAAGGTAAAAGATAACTGAGCAGCAGGTCTGACAGGGCTGCCAGATATCCAGTGGGAGAGCAAGACCTAATTTCAAATCTCATAGAGTAGATCAGTGGATCCCAGTGGATCCAGCTGGGAAAACAAGCTGAGTAGATGAGTTGAAAATTGGATGATGAATATCCTAGAAAGCCTAGGGTAAGAATACGTTGTAAAACATGACTGCAGACTAAAAGCCAACTTCTGGGAGAGATACCTTTTCTGTTAGAAGCTTCTAACCATAACTGTAAGCTGGTATTTTTAGTTTCTTTTTTTAAAATAAAATTTATTTATTTTATTTATTTTTGACTGCGTTGGGTCTTAGTTGCAGCGCGTGGGCTTCCTCTAGTTGCAGCAAGAGGGGGCTACTCTTCGTTGAGGTGTGCAGACTTCTCATGGCGGTGGCTTCTCTTGTTGCGGAGCACAGGCTCTAGGCGCATGGGCTTCAGTAGTTGTGGCATGTGGGCTCAGTAGTTGTAGCTCATGGGCTCTAGAGTGCAGGCTCAGTAGTTGTGGTGCACGGACTTAGTTGCTCCACAGCATGTGGGATCTTCCCGGACCAGGGCTTAAACCCATGTCCCCTGCATTGGCAGGCAGATTCTTTTTTTATTAATATCTTTATTGGAGTATAATTGCTTTACAATGGTGTGTTAGTTTCTGCTGTATAACAGTGAATCAGCTATATGTATACATATGTCCCCATATCCCCTCCCTCTTGCATCTCCCTCCCTCCCACACTCCCTATCCCACCCTTCTAGCTGGTCACAAAGCACTGAGCTGATCTCCCTGTGCTATGCGGCTGCTTCTCACTAGCTATCTATTTTACATTTGGTACTGTATATATATGTCCGTGCCACTCTCTCACTTCGACCCAGCTTACCCTCCCCCTTCCTCCTGTCCTCAAGTCCATTCTCTACTGCATCTTTATTCCTGTCCTGCCCCTAGGTTCTTTAGAACCTTTTTTTTTTTTTAGATTCCATATATATGGCAGGCAGATTCTTAACCACTGCGCCACCAGGGAAGTCCCTTTTTAGTTTCTTTATGGTGCTTTAGAAGCTTGTGTGTGTGTGTGTGTGTGTGTGTGTGTGTGTGTGTATTTTTTCAGGACTATTCTAAGGTTGCACAGTCTTCTAAAGTATGATTGTTATTTTACAATCTCTATAGTTTGTGTTTTCTCTTAATTGTCAATGTTAATCAGGTAATTTTTGTCTTTTTAGATATTTAGCTTCCTGTGGTATACTGATGAGCAGAACTCTTCCACTACATACCTCAGTTTTGCCTAAGGAGATATATGCAAGAACTTTCTTCAGAATTGCTGCACCATTAATAAACAAAAGAAAAGAATATTCAGAGAGGAGAATTATAGGGTTTGTATAAAATAATAGTTGTACTAAAAGAGTGTGTTCACAATTTTCTATAGAACATCATGCCTCTTTTTTTCTGGATTCTCTTCTTACAGACTAAGCTCTAATTTTCTAGCCCTTGCCGTTTTATAAATATTTGTTGAATGTAGTCATGTGGTAACTCTATAGGATAGATTTAAATCTTGACATTTAAAGGAAATAATTAAACTGTTTATGACCTGCATTTTTTGTACACTGTTCTTTTTTATAGTGGCAACATTACTGATATGTTGAGCCAGATATGTCTGTATAGCTCCCTCACATACACACATACCTAGGTAAGTACATATAAACATGCTAAGAGGCCCCTACCATCTAGAGCAGAGGTTGGCAAGCTTTTCTGTAAAGGGCCAGTTAGTAAATAGGTTTGTGGACCATACTGTCTCTGTTGCAACTACTCAACTCTGTCACTGTACCCCCAAAATAGCGATAGACAATATGTAATAAATGGGCCTGGCTGTGTTCTAATAAAATTTTATTTACAGAGCCACGCAGCAGGCCAGGTTTGGCCCCTCATCTAGGGGTATATACAGCAGAGAATAGAGAGTCTGCAGATCTGCTAAACCAGAAATAAGCAGTCCTTCATATGGGAATTTCTACAAGGGGGTCTTAATTCCCAACAGGCCATTAAATATTACATGAATTCTTCTAAAAGTACTTTTCATTCATTTTATTTAGTTGCTTTTTCCCTTCTAATTTTTCTGCAGTAAAGAACTTTGGGCATACTCATAACTTTTGTCACATAATTGACCGTTATTACTGGATAGTCACTGTATTAGTTAAGGTAATGCTAGCAACCATACAGGTAAAACCCAAAAGTTTATTTCTTTCTCATGTAAAGTTGAAGTGGGTATTCCCAATCCATGGGCAGCAATCCTCGAGTAGTGATTCAGGAAGCCAGGCTCCATCCAACTTGTGACTTTTGTAATTCCTTAGTCTTCAGAGTCTCTTAAAAAGATACACGTGGTTCTTAATCATATTGGTCTGGAAGTGACACCCAGTGCTTACTCTCAGATATTATTCTCAAGAACTAGTCATGTTACAGCTATGTAATTGTAGCCTCCAGGTGGCCAGCAATTATGCCACGTAAAGCAAGTGTAAATACTTGGATAGGTAGACATCTTTGCATCAGCTGGTATCTGTTGAAAAGAGACATGGCAACAAAAGGATGAGAAATCAAATAGTGAACTGGTCTGCTTTCCTTTTGAATCAGAAATATAACATCTTCCTTTTACTGTGTACTTGCCATTTGACAGGCACTACTGGGGGCTCTATATTTATTGTTTCATTTAATTCTCACAATAGCCATGTGAACTAGGTATTATTCCCATTTTAGAGATGAGGAAACTGAAGCTCAGAGAGATTATGTTGTGTCATGACTCCTAAGCTTATTTTTCCCACCATATTTACTTATTCTTTCTTGCTTCCTTATTTTTCTCATGTTAAAATTCTTTTTATTACAAATTGGTCTTATCTAATGATCTTCATCTTCCCCCATATTTGACATAAACACATAATAGCTACCATTTATTAAGTGCCTAGTAAGCATTGTGCATTATGCTAAAACTATTTCACTTAACCCTTAAAAGAACCCTGTAGGGACTTCCCTGGTGGTCCAGTGGTAAATAATCCACCTTCCAATGTAGGGGACGTGGGTTCGATCCCTGGTCAGGGAACTAAGATCCCACATGTGGCAGGGCAATTAAGCCCGCCACCACAACTACTGAGCTCGCGCACCTCAACCACAAACTACAGAGCCCACACACTCTGGAGCCCGTGCCACAACTAGAGAAGAGAAAACCCATATGCCACAAGTAGAGAGAAACCCGCACGCCACAAGGGAGCACCGCAGTGAAAGATCCTGCATGCTGCAATGAAGATTGGACAGCAAAATAAATAAATATTAAAAAAAAAAAAACCACCTGTACAGGTATTTTTCAATCATGGATGAAGAAAATGAAGTTGAGAGGTTAAGCAGCCTAGCCAGGGTCACATGACTTACTATGTTTTAGAGTTGATATTTGAACACAGTACTTTCTGACTACAAAGTCCATCCCCTTGACTGCTATGCTATACTGCTTTCTTAGTCAGTGCAGACTACTTTTATGACAATTAGCTTCCAGACTACCAGGTTTCATACTTCATGGGACTTATTTTGGCATTTATTTCCAAATGTCTGAGAACATGGGGAGGGTAGGTTTATTTCCCCCCCTCTGCTGTGGGCCTCATTTCATGATCATAAAGATTAAATATGTATAAACACTCATTCTGTCATATTCCAAAAATACCCTTTTAAACTTTAGAATGTGGTTGTTTACTATATCATTTTGAGGTGAATTATGTTTTAACAGTGTGAGTCTTTATAACCAAGAATTATATGTGTCTGGTTCTCATTCAGTTGTCTTTTACTTGTATCCACAATGTTTTTGTTGTTTGGTTTTTCATTTAAACCCTGATGGTTTTTTGTTGTATTTCTATGTATTTTGCATTTCTATGCTACTGTTTTCTACTTGTTAGTATAGGAACGATATTATTTTTTATATATTTCTCAACAGGCTACATAACTAAATTCTGAATTGATTAGCTTCTGATTTGATAGTCATATCACCTGCCAATTTATAATTTTGCCTAATTCTTTTCCACACATGTGCCTCATATTTCATGCTCTGATTTAATTATTTTGACATACTTTCAGAAAAATGTCAGATAACAATGATGATATACAACACCTTTGTCTTATTTCTAACTCTAATAGGAATGCTTCTGGTATTTAACTATCTATGGAAGGAATCATATAATGTTTTTGACTAATTAATATGGTTATAATAATATAATTCTTAGTATTAAACCATCCAAACATCCTTAAATGAGTTGCATTTGATTGTTGTATTTTTTAAAAAATATATTGCTCTATTATATCTGCTGATATGTAGAAGTTTTGCCACAGGTGATGTGGGTTTATAGATTTTGTTTTTTATGTGCTTTGTGAGGCTTGGGTTCGCAGATGTTATGCTGGCTCATAAAAAGAATGAGAGGTTTCCTTTTTTTGTGGTATAGAATAGATGTTTTTCTTAATTACAAAATCATCACATACTTGTATAAAAACTTAACAATTTAGAAATATGTATACTAAAAGACTTAGTCTATTTTTACTCCTACTTCTTTTTCCTGAATTAACAACTGGTAATTGTTTAATCTGTATCCTTCTAGGACTTTTTCAATGTGTTTTCATAACAGACAGTCTATTAACATAATTATTTTCACGAAAAAAATCCCGAATGTTTAAAATTGAGGAAATATAGTATACACTTAAAATATTTCTCAAATAGATAATAGAATCATATATATCCCATCTGCTTTAGTGTGCCTTTTTTCACATAGCAATATATTGTAAACCTCTTTGCTCTAAAGTATACGGTTGACCCTTGAAAAGTGGGGTGTTTAGGGGGTGCAGACCCCCACACAGTAAAAAAAATCTGCATACTGCTATTTCTGTCTCCAAACGAGGAATTGTTAAATGACTCACCCAAAGGCAGGAAGCTGATGAAACAGTTTGGATAAAATCAAGACTCAAAAAATAAAATAAAATAAAATCAAGACTCAAACCCTAGTTGTTTTGATTCCACATATTGTGATCTCTAATTGAACACAAACTTTCCCTCACATTTAATTTAAAGATCGGTAAAATGAAAATACAGGTACTAATATTACTGAAAAAACTTCGTGTATAAGTGGACCCACACAGTTCAAACCTGTGTTGCTCAAGGGTCAACTGTACATCTGATCTTAATCCCTTTAGATAACTGATAGAGTTCCACAGTATGAGTGTACCATAATTCATCAACCATTTATTATTAAGCAATTATTAATGTTTATCAACCAAATATTTAGGTTGCTTCTAGTTTTTTTCTCTCGAAGTCTCAGTTTTTAAATGCTGGTTACTAATTAAAATTTTAAAAACCATATCTGCAAGCCAGATTCAACCTGTGGTCTGCCACATTGTAAGCTCTGCTATAGACATATGTTTAGCTCCCTTTTATCCTTTTATTTTCTGTGTTTTAAAGACATTCATCCCAGAGTGTGGTTCTATATGTGTGCCAAATGATTTATTGCCTCATACATAGTAAACCTTATTCATATTCAATTTAAAGTGTACATATACCATATAAATAGATGCAGTTAACACCTCTCCTTTTTTTTTTTAAGATATTCTATGCAGGAAATGTATGATGTAGTATCAGGAATGGAGGATTACAAGCATTTTGTTCCTTGGTGCAAAAAATCAGATGTAATATCAAGGAGATCTGGATACTGCAAAACACGATTAGAAATTGGGTTTCCACCTGTATTGGAGCGCTATACATCAGTGGTAACCTTGGTGAAACCACATTTGGTAAAGGTAATGGTTTTGTTTTTTGTTGTTTTTAAATATTCCTCAAATATTATGTTAAATGGGTTAAAGTATAATAGCATTAAGAAGACTTCCCTAAACTAATAGGAGGAGGGAAAAAACAAACTATTTATTATATCTCTTAAATCATGTTATTTTACACAATATTAGCATTATTCTTTCCAAATAGAAATTTAACTAGAACATGGAAATAAGAAGCTTTTTCTTTTGTCCTTCTGTTGAGGACTATTGACCCACAGGAAGGATTTGGCCGCACAAGTGAGAAATGTTTTAATACTTGCACTACTTTTTCTTAAGTTAAGGAAGGGAAAGTGGTGAGAGGATGCAGAAAGGTAGAAAAGATATAAATGTGGAGAACATAAACATTATTGAAGTCATCCTGCCATGTACCAGGTACTGAAATGCCAAGTGTTGTTGCACGCATATATTAAGCATCTTACTCTTCTCAGAGGAGGGTACACATTTAGAAAAGGTACCCAGACTTCAACACACAAAAAGGCAGAATTCCATAGAGTAATGCCCATTTCTTTTGAATTTCTAGATGTGATGACCAAAGACTTTCAAAGCTGAATTGTGTTTTGTGCTCACAGGATTTAGTGGTGGTATCATTTCTTGGTAATTGGCCAGAGCTAAATTCCTTCGTCACCTCCCTTGTCAGGCATTGAGGAGGAGCAACTCTCATACCAGAAAGAGTATACTGTCCAGTGAAGCTAAGACCTTGGAGTCCACCCTAGTCACAATCTCAAAACTTCAACTCCACTTAAAAGACTGTGCACCACTGTGGGACTCTGTTGTTATTACAACTGTTTTCACCTGTTTGCCTCATAGTTTTGGAGTTTTCACCTATACTACACTTAAAATAGCTAACATATTGAGCTCTTTATAGTGCTTTACTTGAATTACTCTTCACAACAGCCCTTTGAGATGCAAATTTTATTCTCCATCTTATAGTTGAGTACACTAAGGCCTAGAAGAGTTAGATAAGGTTACACAGCCAAGACTCTAGTCTGTCTGACAGCAGCAAATATCTCTGTAATCTTAAAATTGAGTCCCCTGACCTCAGTCTCTTACCATTCAGACTCTCATAACTTAGATCTTAACATATCCTGCATCTAACTAAAAGAACTCTAAAGTCTCATTTTCTCCTCCTGGCTTTCTTCCCTTCCCTGGCTTCCATGAATGAACCATATAGTGCTTATTCCACAGCCCTGTGCCTTTGCATATTGTTCCCTCTTTTACCTATAGTGAAAATTCCTTGCCTGTTAATCTTTCAAATTCCAACCTGCTTTCTCCCTTTCCTTTCATATAGATGACTAGTTCTACCTCGGTGATTCCTCTGGGCTTTGCACGTGCTTTATTTATTTCTCTTATCACTCTGTAGTGTAATTTCTTTCTTCATTTGTATTTCTGCTTGACAAAATCGAGGTACTTGAGAGAATGGAAGATCCTCTTTTTCATCGCTGTATCCTCAGCACCAGTACTACAATGACAGGAGTCATGAGGCCTTTTTGTTTATGAAGTTCTCACTACTGTGTTCTTGGGTTATTGTAGATCCACAGATGTTCATAATAATTTCAGTAACTTTTAACACTGCCAAGGAGGGAGGAAACTATTTTTTTAAATTATAATAATATGTATTAGATAGTCATTGCTATCTCAATTTTATGAGGCTTAGGGAAATTAAGAGCCCTACACAAATTCATACTGTGTGTGTCTGATTCCAAAACTATTTTTCCATTAAAATAAGCTGTCTCACTTAGTGTGCTAGTTTATTGTTTAAAGACATATTTGAGAATAACACACAACTCTCTATGTTCAGCTTTCAATTTTCCCTGGGTTCAGGTTCTGGATTTTAATACCTGATACACATATGTGACATATAATAAAAATTATTATAACTGAGGAAGCAGCAGAAGCCATGTGACATTTTCTGTGAATTGTTAGCTGCCCCAAATGTGCCTGTGACTTAACATGTCAGTGATTCTAGTCTACCTGAATCTGTAATGGCCAGAAACCTTCCTACTGTGTTCAGTATCTCTGTTAGGAATGAGATCTTTGGCAGTATTGTCCCTATCAAAACGTACCAATAGTCTGGGAGGATCCCACATGCCGCGGAGCAACTAGGCCCGTGAGCCACAACTGCTGAGCCTGCGCATCTGGAGCCTGTGCTCCGCAACAAGAGAGGCCGCGACAGTGAGAGGCCCGTGCACCGCGATGAAGAGTGGCCCCCGCTTGCCACAACTAGAGAAAGCCCTCACACAGAAACGAAGACCCAACACAGCAAAAATAAATAAATTAACTAATAAACTCCTACCCCCAAGATCAAAAAAAACCAGTAAAAATCTATGGGTCCTTGAGCTGGATTATTGATATGAGTATAGCACTGCCACATTTTGTGAAAAAGTGGTCAGAGGAAGGTGCTATATTATAGTGATTATTCCCAACAGCTGTTTCTCCTTCACTATTAAATTTCCTATAAGCTTCTTATGTGGTTGTAAAGAAAGGTGGAATGCATTATCTTAAAGTTGGGTAATTAAAAGTTTAAAAAAATTAAAAATATAAGTAAACAGGGGCTTCCCTGGTGGTCCAGTGGTTAAGACTCCAGACTTCCACCGCGGGGGGCATGGGTTTGATCCCTGGCTGGGGAACAAGATCTCACAAGCTGTGAGGCATGGCCAAAAACAAAAAAAGTAAATAAACAAAGTTGGATAACTGAAACAATACGGTTTTATTATAGACTTTTGATGGTTTTAAAAATTGGATGGCCATTATTGAACTATATATAAAGCCAAACTCTTTGAAGAAAATTTTTACTTCTCCCCAGTGACTTAGCATATCAGCTATTAAAGTAGTTAGTATTTTAATGACTTATTTTATCGTGTCTAAATAAGTTTTAAAACATTCACTGGTTTCCATATTAAAAATTAAAATAATATGTTCTTTTTATAAATGTGTAACTAGAGCATATCTTTTTAAATGCATTTTAGTATGGATGCAGTTTATAATGATTCTACCGTGTTACCATCTGATAATTAATTCAAAAGGGTTTAGATGAAGAGGAAGTGAGGAATAAACTGCAAATGGATTTTTAGCTCTTTAGCCCCCAGTTTGAACCATCTTTAGAGAGATCCAGATATAGTCAGAGAAATAATCCTATATTCTGTGTTTAGGTAGGCTATAGCTATGGGAGAAAAAATGACTGTTTACTTTGGGGGAAACAGTTTACCTACGCAGGTCCTTATTTTGCAATATATTTTGTAGTGTGTAGCCTCAGGAGAGGGACAGTCTAAATTCTTGAGGGGGATAACTTATACAAAAGAAAGGGGGTAGAGGGGCTTGATCATTTATCGGCCCCAGGATTTGCCAGAATTGCTGAAAACTTAAGGCTTAATTGAGGAGGGGAGTGTAGACTGAAACAAGAATTTAAAAAAATAGCCTGCTTCTGAGGGAAGGTGATAGATATTCTTGAGGTCAATTGTCTACTAGTATAATAAGGCCCAGATGGCATCTTAGGATAGTAAATAAAGAAACTGAACTTCTTTAAAGTTTTTTTGTTTGTTTGCGGTATACGGGCCTCTCGCTATTGTGGCCTCTCCCGTTGCGGAGCACAGGCTCTGGACGCGCAGGCTCAGCGGCCATGGCTCACGGGCCCAACCGCTCCGCGGCGTGTGGGATCTTCCCAGACCGGGGCACGAACCCATGTCCCCTGCATCGGCAGGCGGACTCTCAACCACTGCGCCACCAGGGAAGCCCTGAAACTGAACTTCATTCAAGGTCATAACATGTCCTAACAATGGACTAGTAACTATGGTTCTGGCCACCATTTTTCACACTGCAGGAGGCAACTCTTTAATGGGTCTCAACCAACATTTTTTAATGATATAGAATGGGAAATGTCAGGATGCACTGCACATAGTATTACTGTGTATTATGTTTCAATGTGTACACACACATGTAAAATAAACATGAGCACAGAAGAGAGGTCAGAAAGCAGTGGGTCAGGGACAAGGGTCAGGGCCACACTTTCAGGAAAACTGGAACCATAGAGGCCTCTAGAAATAAAGAATAATGAGTTAGGGAAAGACTGAATGTGATTGATAGAAAATCTTTGAGTTGCAAAGAAGAATTATAGAATTGTTCTAGGGATCTGTGCCAAATGCCTTACAAATGTTAAATTTAGCCATCCCGTACTGATGGTATAAGACAGGCATTATACTCATTTTACAGATTAAGGAAATACAGTACAGGGAATTAACTTGTTCAGGATCACTTATAAGTGGCAGAGCTGGAAATAAACTTCCAGGTAGTCACTCCCTGTTTTGTTGTGGGAGGAGAACTCTAAGTAGCCCAGTGGGTGACAGCAGTGGAAGAGAACAAGTGGCAATCTTGGGGATCCCAGGAGAAAGGAAAATGGCTTATATTGGCCAGAGATCACTTCCTAGTACCAAGCTAACAATGAGATGTTTTTGTCACCTGTGGTCTGACCTATAAAAATATTTACTTCTCAAAGAAATCATCTTCAGTTGTAGATTCTGGACACAATCCAAATGGTATTTAACTGTGGTTTTATTTTTTTCATTTTGTTCTAGGCATCCTGTACTGATGGGAAGCTCTTCAATCATTTGGAGACTGTATGGCGTTTTAGCCCAGGTCTTCCTGGCTACCCAAGAACTTGTACTTTGGATTTTTCAGTAAGTCTCTCATAAAGCCCTCTATTTGTTCCAAACATCAGGTGAGGTTGGTAAAGAAGGAGTAATCCATTTTTATTAGAACCCAGGTGTCATAATTAATAACCTACGTGCATAGCAATTACTGAAAGACATTTTTTTAAAAATCTCAAATTTCTGAGTATTGAATACCTTTTTCTGCACTTTTTTTTTTTTTTGCACTAATTTTATAAGAAAAAATGCTAGGGGAATTCCCTAGCAGTCCAGTAGTTAGGACTCTGTGCTTCCACTGCAGGGAACATAGGCTCAATCCCTGGTTGGGGAACTGAGATCCTTCATGCTGTGCGACGCGGCCAAAAAGAAGAAAAGAATGCTAATGACCCTTCCTCTTTTTCTATTTTATTCCTTGAAACCTTGAATAGTCATCCCTTCTCTATTTTCTAATTTTTACAAGTCCATAGATTATAAGACACACGCAACTAAGGGTTCACGTGCCACAACTAACGAGCCTGCAAGCCTCAGCTAACACCCAGTGCAACCAACCAACCAAATAAATAAATATTTTAAGAAGAAATGGTTATAATTTTGAGTAAATTACTGTATGCTATTCTCAGCTCTTAAGTTGCTTTCATTGCAAAATTAGTGGGCATATATGCGACAGTTGGGGAAATTTGAATGAAACCTCTCTAGATTAGATAATAGCATTATTATCTAGTAATATTAACTCCCTCTGTTAATTTCTTGGTTTTAATTGTACTGTGATTATATAAGACATTGAAATAGGGGAATCTGGGTGATGGGTGTATGAGAAATCTTAGTACTGTTTTTGCAACTTTTTTATAAATCAAATTATTTTAAAATTAAAACATTCAGAAGTTAATGGATATTTAAGGTCCTTAAGATATTATTTCTTAAACTGGGTTGCCTTGAATTCTGTCTTGAGGGGATATAAAGTTAGTTCTAAATCATTGTCTACTTTAAGATTGAACCACCTTCACCATCTATTTTGTGGGTTAATCTCATCTTTCTGCTACTACTTCTCATGGGAATACCATATCAGAAGGATCATTTCCCTTATTTACTTTTGGGAGGTAAGGTAGCTCAAAAAGGGGCGTATTAATAAGAAGGCAAAGTGATAAACATGGTATTTAGCAAAGCTTTTTTCCAGGTTTCTTTAACTTAGTAAAAGCAGACTCTTTGCCCCAAAATGAGATTCATTGGCCTTGTTTACTTAAGCTTATTGTTTAGCCGCTGTTGTGCTTACTGCAGTAAACAAATCTCCCTCTTCTGAGGGATGTTAAAATCTCATCTAGATAGACCCATAGAGCTCTGCCTTAGGTACTGGCCAAGTAACACATTTCACAGTGTGAACACCATTACCCTAAGTGGAGATTGAGTAAAAGAAAGATCTTTCTAAAATAATTATTAACATTTTCCTACAGATTTCTTTTGAATTTCGCTCACTTCTACACTCTCAGCTTGCCACATTGTTTTTCGATGAAGTTGTAAAGCAGATGGTAGCTGCCTTTGAAAGAAGAGCATGTAAGCTGTATGGTCCAGAAACAAATATACCTCGGGAATTAATGCTTCATGAAGTTCATCACACGTAAAGAGAAAAAGGAAATGGTCACCTACTTGTAACTAGTTTATTCACTTTTAGGAAGTACTTTCATCATTTGCTTTCAGAAGTCAGAAAGCAGTTGTCAAACCAGCTTTGATTATAAACCCGTACCATTGAAAATTTGCACTTGGAATATGGAACCACGTGTACATAGAATTCAATCAAGTGTAATTCAGAGTAATATGTATATTAGCATATTTACAATAATGGGATGTCATCACTATTGCTAGAATACTGACATCACTCTTCTGAACAGAAATTGAAACTGTAAATTTAAACCTTTTAGTTATCACCTCACCTGAAAGAGGTTGGTTGAGATACTCATGCAGTGTGTATTATATTAACCATATCACTTTTAAGTTATTAAATTCAGACTATTTATAACTTATTGTCTTAGGGTCTGCCTCATGGCTTAGAATATTTGAGTAATCATCAGATGTTTAAAGTAAAAACTTTGACTTAAAAATACTGTTAATGAAGGTTCCGTGGCACTTTTCTTATTTTTAAATTGTTCTTGTGGGTAGTAGTAGATAATTCGCTGTTATACTGAGGTTAGCTTCCAGATAGTGATTTTTCTTTTTTTTTTTTTTTTTGGTGAGTGGTCCAGAGTTTTAAGCTACTTTTCTCATAGTTTGCAGCCCTCTCCCCGGTACTTCGACTGCTCTTTCAAAAATGCTGTTTGCGTGTCAAATTTTGTCTACAGCAGTGGGCAGTACATGAGGATAATAAGTTGGTGTCCAATTTTGTCTACAACAGTGGGCAGTAGATGAAGATAAGTTGGTTGAGATGTCTCCAGCACCATGCATCCTTATTTTCTATTTATTGTGTGTACTCACTTTCAGTAATGCATTTCAAACTGATATTTTTGTAAACAAATCAATGTAAGGATTGAAGTGGTAACTTAATAAAGTTAATTTGTTTATTTTTTGTACAGTTATTTTGGTTATTGAAATGTCTTAAAATACTTTCACAGAAAAAAAATCTGGGCAAAATTCAGTCTTCCTTTAATCAATATTGATTCCCTTCCCTTCCTTCATTCCATACCCAACAACCCTCTGGCATTAATTACCCTTCCCTTGTTTCCTCAGATCAGCAAGGGAACTTACTAGTTCGTTCCCTACACGAATGCGTGTTTGCATCAATTTGTTCAGTAAATCTGTTGTGAGTAGCTGCTCTCTGCCACATGGTGGGTATACAGTGGTGAAGGATTCTTACAGTCTACTCACATGGAGCTTGATTATGCCTTCACACAGGTAAAGTATTTTTCCACGTATAAATGAGGTATCTTCCCAGATCATAAGTAGTTTGTATATAATTATGTACCTTTGGGGACTTCCCTGGCGGTCCAGTGGTTGAGACTCCGCGCTTCCACTGCAAGGGGGCGTGGGTTTGGTCCCCGGTCAGGGAATTAAGATCCCGCGTGCCGAGCGGCACAGCCAAAAAAAGAAAAAAAAAATTATGCACCTTTTAAAAAACAAAGTTTTTTTTTAAGTGGCAAAGATAAGACCCCAGATATTTTCTCTTTTTCCCTGTACAGTATTACTACACTTTTAATGGAAATAAGAACTTGTACTTTACCACTATTCTTAAAGTGCCATAAAGTAGACTTAGGTTTAGAATCTAACTTAGTGGTTGGGTGTAACTGGACTGGTATTATGATAGTATGTACATGGTATTTTGGTTAGGGAACCCAGGAATGCCCAAATATTGCCTTGACCTAGCCATCCCTTTGACCCATGAGGTTCCCCAAGTATTGTCAGAACACAAGTCTTGGTAAGTGGTAGAGACAAACCCATGCATTCTGGCTCAAATATGTATGCTCTTGTGTTTGCTCTGAAGTCTGTGACCTGTGGACTTAAAATTTGGCATCTGTGCTTTCCATATCTTAAGAGGGAAAACACCACCACCTTTATAAACCTCTTGAATTGGCATCTGGTCAGTGAAATCTGAGGGGAAGACTGATGGGATAGGACTTGATACATAAGATTTTTATCTCTGTGGGAAGAAACTTGGAAGAGAAACTTCTCTTCCTTGGTTTTTGCCTGGTTGCGTGAGGATGTGAAGTTTGCAGCTACATCTGCCATCTTTTCACAAAAAGGGAAGAGGCGATGATTCCAGAAAAGCCAATTCAGAACCCTAACATCAAGGGTTGAATGAACCAACCTTGTAGTGGGCACTTCTGGTTACATGAGATAACAGACCTTGAGTGTCTAAGTCACTTAGAGTTAGGTATTCAGTTACTTGCAGCCACCCTTTCATCCTGCTCCAATCTGAACTGGTTGCTCTCCACGCTGTTGCTGTTGTGCAAGTGTAATTCCCTAATCATCCTAGGATTTCCCTTCACCTCTCTCTTCTTGGGGTTCCTATTTCCTGGATCTTTGGCTTCCTTTTTATTTTTTAACTCTCAAAATGCTGAGGAAATCCTCTAGTGGCTTCCTAAGAAAGGGCGAATGGGAGCTAAATTTTTAGAATCCCTGAGTATCTGAAGATGTCATTGTTTTATATTCACACTTGATTGAGTATAGAACACCACATTAAAAATAATCCCTCCCATCCCCCATAATTTGAAAATCTGACTTCATTGTATTCTGGCACCTGGTACTGCTCTTGAGAAGTCTGATGCCATTCTTATAACCAGTACTTCGTTTTAGCATCCTTTTTTTGGTCTCTAGAAGCTTTTAAAATCTACTCTTTAACTTGGGTAGTCTGAAAATGCATGCTGATCGGTCGTGTTGCCCTGTCTTTTATTAATTGTGCAGGGCAACTTACAGATCCTTTCAGTCACAGGCTCATTTCTTTGAGTCCTGGGGAATTTCCTTCAATTATTTGTTTGATAATTTCCTCCTATCCATATTCTCTGGTTCTTTCATTCAGGAATTCCTGAGTATTTAGACATTTTATTTCTTGTATTAAATCTGTATCTTCTTTCCTCCTATTTTCCATCTGTTTTTCTTCTGCCTTTTAGATTTCTTCAATTCTGTCTTTCAGACCTTTCAGTTAATTTTATATTTGCCATAGTTTTAATTTCCAAGATTTTTTTGGTTTGTTTTCTAATTGTTCCTTTATTTCATAGCTTTCTTCTTTTAAGGAAACAAGATCTCATCTTTCTTAAGATACTAAGTTTCCCTTAGGCCCCTTCTGGGTTTTGCTATTCTCACATTGAAGGCTTCCTCGACTGTCTAATGGTTCTTGTTTGTCCGTTAATATTTGAAGGCAAGTTACTATACGGTTTACTGGAATTAAGAGGGGGCATATTGACTGGTGAGTTTCACTGTGAGGTGACCGGGTGAGCCAGCCTTTTCACTGGCAGACTCCCCAAATGGCAGAATCTGGAGGTCTTTTTTCACGGTTTTCCTACATAAGGATTCTATCTCTTGCCCTAGAGAAATATGGGGCTGGGAATAGGAAGAGGGACAGATGGAGTAGAAATAATGCCTGGCTGTTGGCATTCTGAAAGTTTAGTAAGGGACTGAGGGTCTCACAGTTTGGAATGTAGGCTTTCCCTTAATCTTTTAGGTCCCTCTCTTACCCCAGCTCTCTGCTCTTTCTGGTGTCCCAGGCTGAGGTTCGTTCCTATTCAATTTCCACAGAGAATTAACTGTAGGCAATAGTTACCTGGTGGTGTGGGAAACGGGAGGAGACCTAGGAGTCCAATATCTCAGTAATCCTTCAGCTAATTTCACCCTCATTTCCACTCCCACACTTGGCCTTACCTGATTCCCTAGACTCCCAGTATCCAATAAGTCCATATGCTAAATCTCTGGGGAAGTTCTGTGGTACTAAGTACCTTGTTTCTTGTATTCCTTCTTCAGGTTCTTAGGTTATAATTATATCAACTCTAAGTCACATCACTTATCCATCAACTTTCTAACTTCCTATAGATCCACTGATATCCCTCATCTACTCCTTCCCCTCAGTTGCCCTGGAATTCCTTACATGTTGGTAAGGACCATTCTTTGAGTTTGTTGTTCTTTTAAATGTCAGAGGGGCTTTGCAGCAAGGGGTAAAATACTTTTATTTGTACCTTGTTTAATGTCTAATTTATTAATCTATGAATTTATTAATGAAATTTCTTTTAAAATTAAATAGCACTTCTCTAGATATTCACATACTGCTTATATAACTGATCAATCTGAGTGTATGAAATTAAAATAAATTTCCCTGAACATTTAAATATTATAGATTCAAAGACTTCTAATTAATTAAAATTGCATTTAATTAAAATTGCAAATTCAATATATCAGATTCTCTTGAATGTCTTAAACGTGTTGAGACAGAAAACCCCCAGTTATAATGATATAGTAATAATATTTACACATAAATGATATGAGTGTTACTATTTCAGCTTCTTATATTTATTATTTCTATTTCTCCTGAGGTTGCCTGTTTGAGAGTTTTTTATATCCTTCTGGACATTCAGTATATTAGTTAGACTCAAGAAGACACCATCTTAGACCAGCTGAGGTTGCAGGATGTTGGTAACCGACTGTTAGATTCTTGGTGGGGATGTGTAACCTGGCAGCACAGGCCAATGTGATTCTGAGCCTTGAATCTTAGGGTGAGTCCCTTCTTTTTTTGTTTGTTTTTTGGCTGTGCCACGTGGCTTGTGGGATCTTAGTTCCCCAACCAGGGATGGAACCCTGGCCCTCGGCAGTGAAAGCGAGGTGTCCTAACCACTGGACCACCAGGGAATTCTGTTTGTTTTTTTTTAATTGAAGTATAGTTGATTTACAATGCTGTGTTACTTACTGCTGTACAGCAAAGTGGTTCAGTTATATATATATATATACATATATATATATATATACACACACATACACATTCTTTTTTTTAATGTTCTTTTACATTATGGTTTAATCATAAGATATTGAATATAGTTCTGTGTGCTATACAATAGGACCTTGTTGTTTATCCTTTTTGTATCAAAACTTGTTACATCATGAGGTTCTTACATCCTTTGTGTTTCAGAGATTTTAATGCTTAGAAACTTGGTATCTTTCCTGGAAATGAAGTACTCTTCAAGTTTTGTGTGGTTGTCAGTACCTAACTTGTGTTGTGATATTTTGACCCGATTTGTCAGTATAAATAGAAAATGTCTCACGAATGTATCAACATTCATGAGGTTCTTGAGTTCAGCTCCAATGTTTCATTCTTTGGGAGGTTAACTTCAAATTTTAAATTCTGGGGAATTTGGAAAATTTATTATCTTAAAACCCATTTTTGGATGTTCTTTCATTTGATTATTCATGACCAGTGCTAGTTGGTTACTGGACTCCCCTTCTACTGATTATGATATGAGACTACCAATACTGCTCGTTCTTCCTACCCTTGGTTCAGTTCCTACTTTCTTTCTTTGGTTCTCTCACTATTATTTTACTCCTTCCTGTCTTTACTTGTATAGAAACACAAATATAATCTATACTTTATAAGCAGGTACATACTTATATATTCTGGCTTCGTAACATCAGTAGGGCATTAAACATACAATATTCACTAGTTTCTATTGGAAGTATCTTTTTCTAGTCTTCACATTCACTTCCTTCTTTTGAATATCATCATGAACTCTTGGCTTTGTTCTAATTCACTATCATTATCTGTTATTACTGACACTCAAAATGTCCTAACTTGGCCAGTGGAAACCCTTTGGGTTAGTTTAAAAACAAACAAAAAAACTGCCCTGGATATTTTTGAAAGTATTCTTGCTGTCAGGCAGCGACAGGGTGTTCCAGATTCATCCTGATTTTTTTTTCTGTCCCAAGGCATGGACTCCACTGCTATTCAAAGAATCCTATTCCCGTTTGGTGGAAACCAGTATTAGAGACAAAAATCAGGTGCTACGGATGTGCCCAGGAATTGGTGATGGGCACCAATGCTGTCAATGATATCGTTAGGCCATTTTTTGGTGACAAAGATAGAGACCTTTTTTCTTTGGCTGCGTGTTGTGGCTTGCAGGATCTTAGTTCCCCGACCAGGAATTGAACCAGGCCCCTGCAGTGAAAGCGCTGAGTCCTAACCACTGGACCACCAGGGAATTCCTCAAAGATAGAGATCTTTGAAGGCTACTAAATTCACAATGATTATCTTCAATTTGGTAGTTAACTATACTCCATTTTTCTTAAAATTTTTGGTTTCATCAACCACTTACTCCAATATAGACAGTCCCTTATATTTAACCCAGTTCGAGAATCATCAGTTCAGAGATGCTCTTGTTTGCAAGGACCAGGGAGATACCTCTAGTCATGTGCCCCAAGACGTGTTTTAGGTTTGAGATTCTCTAACACTTAAGCCTACCTGGAACTGCCCAGATTGCAGTAGAAAAAATCTATTTTCTCAACTCTTTTCCTGAAATAGCAGGATCTGACTTCATAGTGGCATTCCTTTTTCCTTGATTACTCCTTTATCCATTTTTAAAGCAGATCCGGCTGTCTTTATAAAAGTTCACCTCCATGGTCAGGGCTAAATATTGGGTGTGTTTGTGTCCCCTCCATGCCCCTTTTCTCTCTCAGGCTCATAGATTTGTAACACACTCCTGCAAAATTTTTGCCTTGAAAAGCCTGTGCTGTTCAAATAAATCCTGCTCGCTTTCACAGCAAGGCAATTGGGGCCTGGACATTATATTGTTATTTTGTGTGGTTTCCCAAGGGATTTCCATGAGTGCAGGTATCCTGAGATCTACCATTCCTGCTTCCTCACCTAGTCACTAGCATCTTTAGTCTTGACCAAATGGTATTTGAAGGAACCATCTTGATCCTTGATACTCTTGGTATAAATACCTTATACCAAGGTATTTCTAGGTACAGGATTTTAGTCTTGACCAAATGGTACCTGAAGGAACCATCTTGATCCTTGATACTCTTGCTCCTCTCTGTCATCTCTCCAAAACTGCCATCACCTTGTGCAGTTATTCTAGTCAAAGGGAAAAGGGAATTGCCCCATTTATCTGTATTGATTTCTCTGGCTGCAGCTTTCGGGTTTTTTAGAATTGCCTAGATCCTGGCTTAGGGGTTCATTCCAGGCTTGTTCTTTGATTTAGCTCTTCAATTAAACCCTGGTTCAAATCTGGGGTCTACCACTTAATAGCTCTGAGACTTTGTGTAAATTACTTAACCATTCAGAGCCTCAGTTTACTAACTGTAGCATAGGCTTGATAAGTAATTCCTAATCCAAGTTTGTTCTAAGGGTTAAAATAATCCAAGGACTAGGCTTCCCTGGTGGCGCAGTGGTTTAGAGTCCGCCTGCCGATGCAGGGGACACGGGTTCGTGCCCCGGTACGGGAAGATCCCACATGCCGCGGAGCGGCTGGGCCTGTGAGCCATGGCCGCTGAGCCTGCGCGTCCGGAGCCTGTGCTCCGCAACGGGAGAGGCCACAACAGTGAGAGGCCCGCGTACCGCAAAAAAAAAAAAAAAAAAAAAATCCAAGGACTTAGCCCAGGGCCTAGCACATAACACCTAGTAAATTTTCCTCTCCTGTTGATCTCTTTAGGCTCTAGTCATTCTCTCTGATCAAACAGCAACCAGGAAAAAAAAAAAGCACCTAGAAATCTTTCAAGTCCCAGTGTTTCTCATTTCTTACACCTATTCTTCTACTCATTTCGTTTGGCCTTTAAAATACAAACTATATAAAACCATTCCCCATGGTTTCTCTTTTCCTCCAACCCTTGATACTACTAGCTAGGTTGCCTTTTGCCACTTGAATAACCGTAAGTACAGTCTAGACAAGTTTTGTTTAAAATGCCTTTTATTCGTTCAGTCAGTCCCCTCTAATCTCTTGTCATTTTTTCTAACCCAACCAAGTTAACAAAGCGAAGGTATTTCTAGGTACAGGATTTCAAGTGATTTTGACTTTTGATCTGTGATGGACTTTATTTTTCCTTCTATTCCTGTCCAAACTATTCATACTAGATAAGGAAAGTAGAAACATTTGCCTCAGTGCCTACCTTATACCAGACCTCTTAGCAGCAACCCCAGGGCCAAACTGAGCAACAGACTGGAGTTCCTTACCACCAGATCGATTCTATAGCTCCAAGATAAGACTACATTCTTGACACAGGTTAAAGTAAAAAAACTTTATGTTCTTGTTGCATAAGATCTTGTGCTTTAAATTAGAAAGCAACGTTCTATCTTGCAAATCAGTATCTGTCCCCAACACACACACACACACACACACACACACACACACACACACACACACACACACACGGATGCACACACAGCTGTTTTAAAAGCCATACTTCTATACTGTTTTATCTAATAAAGACCAAGTGCATTGAGACTGAAACCCATTTCAAGTTCTTATAAAGGTGATCACACTGGGCTGTGTATTATCAAGTTGTGGATGCCCTTCCCTGCTATTCATTATGCTTGAATGGCACACCTCTCCTTTCCACTGAAGTACACTCATACTGTAAACCCTGCCCTCCTCACTTGTGGGTACCTAGCAGGGAACCCACTGCTTATCTGTGATGCTGAGACTCCGGAACAGTAACCATAACCCTTAAAAGAAACAAGCTCCCCTTTTCTTTATGGCCAAACCTCAACACATACAACATTCAGAGTTGTCACCTTTCAAAATTTCCCCCATTACCAATGTAATAATATAATCCAGTCTGCAGCAAAGATAAACAGAGAAACATAAGGAAACTATAGGGAGAATAACATTTTAACACTTGGGTCAAACCTTACCTTACCCCTCCCTCTTCAATTGGCTTTCTTTCATTCCTCATATCCTCTAGATCACAGAAAGGCTAACACAATTAACTTTAAACAATTTTTATTACACAAAGGTTGTCACATGATTGGATATTGCTCTACTCTGTACACAATTATTCTTACTCTCCACAGAAAGGCTGCTTCTTAACTTCTCATCTGTTGATGGCAATCACTAAAATCCTGATTTTAACAGAATAGTAGTAAAAATGCCTCAGTGATTTAAGTTGAAAGCAGTACATTGGTGCATGGCTCTTATACTCATTTACCAGGAATGTACAAATGTCTTTATTCAAAAATACAAAATAAATTATCTGTAGGCATGGACAATGACAGCAGTAAACCATTCTATGTTGTCAACTGAAACCAGTAACTGATGGTTATAGTGATTTTCTTAAACATCAGCCAGCCTTTTCTTCAGTCATCTCCTGTAACTGACCTCTCAAAGTTATTGGTGAGGAACGCTGCCTCGAGCTTCCTCTCACAGCTCATTAATGATGGTAAAGCCCTATTCTAGGAATTAGAACATGCCACCTCCCATCCCACCTCCCATCCCACCCATTCCGCCCATTCCAGGATCCTTCTCTTCTTTAGGAATTTCTGTGACTACAACTTCTGCTGTAGTTAACAGAGAGGCCACTCCAGCAGCATCCAGTAATGCAGTTCTTACAACCTAGGAAAAAAGTTTTGATAAAATATTACTTTTCCTTAGTAAAAAATTAACAAGACTTGGGACTTCCCTGGTGGTCCAGTGGTTAAGAATCTGCCTTGCAAAAAAAAAAAAAGAATCTGCCTTGCAATGCAGGGGACGCAGGTTCGATCCCTGGTCAGGGAACTAAGATCCCACATGCCACAGGGCAACTAAGCCCATGCGCCGCAACTACTGAGCCTGCATGCTCTGGAGCCCATGTGCCACAAGAGAGAAGCCTGTGCTCAACAAAGAGCCTGCGCACTGCACCGCAAGATCCCGTGTGCCAAAACTAAGACCCGACGCAACCAAATAAATTAATTAAAAAGAAATAAATTAACAAGACTTAATGAAGAGTTCTTGAAAGTATTTTTAGACACTGGTGAACTATTTACCTTAGTTGGATCAATGATTCCTTTTTCCACCATATTCACAAAATCTCCAAGCATAGCATCATAACCAATTTCTGAAGAACTTTGCAAAATTTTCTCAACTATCAACGATCCTTCGACACCTGCATTCTTAGCAATGGTCATTGCAGGAATTTTGAGTGCTTTTTTAATAATTTCTATACCTATAAAGAAAATAAATATTTAGCAAATTTAGTTCTTTCCTTTGTAATTATTATAGCACAATTCTACTTGTGAGAGTACAGATTCCCCCTGAAAGATCTCTGACATCAGTGCTATTCTACTTTTGTTATTCTGGAAATTGCTTTATGATTTATTCCATCTAGTGGCAGCAACAATATAATTCTAACAACAGAAAGACTAAAATCAAGCTACAAGTAAACCCATTACTAAGGTAACTTTTTACCAATTTTTTGATCTTCATTAGCTGGAGTTATTGAATCCAAGGCTGGAAGGCACCGAAGCAGGGCACAGCCTCCTCCCAAAACAATGCCTTCTTCAACAGCAGCTCGTGTAGCATTAAGGGCATCTGTAACTCTGTCTTTCTTTTCATTCACTTCAACATCACTTGTCCCACCAACCTAAAGATTAAAAAAGAATTCCAGTTAGCATGTCTTCTCCCATTCAAGAAGCTGACTGCCAAAAGAGTCATTAAAAAGCACCTACTTTACTTAAAAAGCAATTTTAAAAAGGTTGCCTATTTGTTACAAGTAACTACGTGATTAAACAGCTAATAGTGTCTCACAAGTCAGACTCTAGACTAATTATTAACAAAACATCTGTTCCCACACAACTCACCCACTACAAGTTCAATTCTGGCTTTAAGGAAGGAATGTTTCAGTAAAGAAATTTTATATAATAAATATCTCCACAAGGAAGTTGATTCCCTAAGTATTTTGGTTACATACCACAGAAACAGTCATCTTGGGCTTAGAACCCAAGAAGCTTATTTATAACAATGCATCTTACCTTTAGCACAGCAACACCATCTGAGAGTTTTGCCAGACGTTCATTCAATTTTTCCTTTTCATATTCACTAGTTGTAATATCTAACTGCTCGATGATTTCTTGAATACGCTTTTCAATTTGAGCCTTGTCACCTTTTCCTTTCAAGAGCATGGCATCGTCTTTGGTCACAATGACCTCTCCAACTTTTCCTAAGTCATGAGGCTGAACATCTTCAAGATTTAGAGTTAGTCCTTCTTCTCCAAATACCTACAAAAACATTTTAAAGAATGAACAAATTACAGATTACAGGTTTTTTCATTACACCAAGTTCATTGGTAATATATCCTACAGGTATTTTGATAAAAGAAACATCTTGCAATACTGTGTTTCTTTGAAATGTGAGATTTCGAGACCAAAGCTAGACTAAACAGTCTGAATATAGTCTTTCATGACATTTCCAACTTCTCACTTAATTCTCAATTATTAACTTTGAGAAAACTGTGAACTCAGAAAACTCACCTAAGGCCATACTTTTGGTGCAACCAAAACTAGACCCTAGGCCTAACTCTTAGATCCCATCCATGTCTTTTCTACTACATTCTTGAAAACAGGTTAGTCAGTAAGCCCATTCTTGGGCCAGACTCTTGGCGAGTTAAAAAGGGACCTTATCACTATTTAACCCAATCTCTACCTCCCAAACATCTAATAAAAACACAGATTAAGTAAACATTTCAGATGGTAGTATCTGACTATGAAAATGTGAATTCTGCCTATAAATTTCAGACTAGGATGTATAAATAACATTCAGTAAACCAACATCACATTTATTTTACTTACTGCACCACCAGTAGCAATAGCCATGTCTTTAAGCTGGTTCTTTCTATTGTCACCAAAACCTGGAGCTTTGACTGCTACAACCTGAAGACCAACTTTCAGCCTGTTAAGAAGTTATTAATAAGATTTAAATTTTATAAAAATGTCTGTCTACTTCAAGTTCTGACAACTAAGGTTACTTAAGAAACTACACTTTAAAAAGATTTTTATTTTTTGCTCCCTAGCAACTTTTGGTCAAGTTGAGACAGGAAAGGACAATTTTCCATTTATCCATATTTGCCAGTATCTGCTTACCTTCTTAATAAACTGTTAACCTTACATGCTGACCTTTCCAGTTGAAAACATGTAAATAGTGATAACTATTTTATAGTTTGTGAAAATCAGAATTACTATATATTAATTTTAGAGATCATCTAATCAGCATTTACCCTTAACTCATGGGTTCCATTTAGTATTAGATTAAGTTGCTATTAAAGTCAAGATTGAGCAGTTTCTTCTTTTTTATTGAAGTATAGTTGATTTACAATACTATCTATTTCACACAGTGACTCACAATTTTTAAAGTTACATACTTCATTTATAGTTATATAATACTGGCTATATTCCGAGCAAGCAGTATTTTTAATTCAGTTCGTTTATAAATGTAAATATTGCTGAGAATATCATTAAGCTTACCTACATTTTAATCAGGTAATGAATACTCAGAATATACATTTTAAAAATGCCCATTTGAGACCAGACTGAAATGGAAGGAATGTACAAACTAAGAACTGGTCAATTTTATTAAGGAGCCAAATAAAAATCAGAGGGTTACTTAACCTCTGATGATATAAGAAGTAAACTGGAGATACAACTTTACAGCTACCAGTAAAATGGCTCAATGAAAACTCTTCAGGCCTACTGTTTTTCTATTTCAGCTTCAAATCCCACAATCTCTAGGGCTTTTTCATAATCCCAAAAGCATATCCAGTCTACAAACATTCCAGAATAAGTAAACTCACTTAGGTCAAAGTACTCAATTCTCTAATATATACCTGCTATTTCATTTGTGCATTTCCATTACAATGAAAATTGGAGACTCATTTCTAATGTACCTCAGTTCTAAGATTAGGAATAATATGTATTTTCACAATGCCCTAAAATTCTGTTTATAGCGTTAACACTATCTATCTTAAAGTAAAAAGTAATACATTAAACTATAGATTAAAAAAATTAAAAGAATAGACCTCAACTTACTTTAGGTTGAGTACCAATTTCTCTATTTCAGACTACTCATTAACAAAATTTTACTTTTAACAGATTATTCAGAATGGTAGTTGTTTACCTCTTCCCATGAAAAATTGTAATTGTGAAAATATTTTTTTCCAGAAGTCTTTTTGTAAAAAAAAAGAATAAAACTCAAGTCATTGATCTTCAAAACAACTGTAAACACTTAGGCTATCTTATGAGAAAGTTGCACAAAACATTAAGGACTCTGGGACCCCATTCAAAAAAGACAGAATCATAACTGGACTAAGGGTTCATGAGTCACACTAATATTATACAAACACAAGTAGTTCAATGTGAAGGTACATAACGGAGATTTCAAACATCAATACAAGTAACTGCCTTCCACACAGAAACGTAAACCAAATACCACTGCCTATTACCTATTCAAAACGAGTGTACTTAGAGCTTCTCCATCCACGTCTTCAGCAATTATGACCAAGGGCTTACGGTGAGCATTGGCAATTTCAAGAGCAGGAACAATGGACTGGACACTAGAAATTTTCTTTTCACTTAACAGAACATAGGCATCTTGGAATTCACATTTCTGACCTGCAAAAGCAAAGAACATTTCTAACCAACTTTAGAACATTATCCTGAAAATGACTGCGATTTAGAAAAACCTCTAAACCAAAGCTCCAGTACACTTTAAAAGTGATTGATGAGTTCATGTTTTTCCTTTCATTTCTCATATACATGAACTTTCTTTTATTTATTTATTCACTGTTATTCATCACTGATTGGGTGCCAGTGCCAGGCACTGTTCTAGACTCTTGAGGTACATCAGTGGGAAAAAAAGTGAAAATAAAACTCTGCCCTTTAGAAGTTTTCATTCAAGTAGGAGAAGAGAGTAATAAATAAATATATAACTATTATAAATAATACATAAGTGAATTTGCCATTACTGCCCCAGTCCCCTGGTGAGCTCTCAGTCTGCTTCTAAAGGTGTTGGATCACAACCTTTTCCATTGTGTCTGATGATGCTTTCTTCCAATTTGCATTTTTCTCCTCATCCCTGTTCAGATGCAATGGATGTGTGGTGGTCTAGTTTAGGGGCACCAGCTCCTTTCTGCTTAATGGTAAGTTGTTCCAAGTAGATAACTTATTCCAGAATCATCTTGTCATAATTATTCTACATCAAACTTCTATTTCTCTGCTCACCCTCAAAACCTGTCTAACTTCTTGCTCACGCCAGTCCACACTGGTGCAGCCGTGCAGCATTTTCCAGTGTGTTCCATATTACTCTAAGTCCAAGAGAAAGACCATGAGAAACGTGTTCTGTAATCAAGTAAGTTTAAGAAAATCCACATTCTACATCACCTATTTGGAAACTCACATTATATATGATCATTTTTAAGCCTCTAGAAGTCTCACAGTAAGAAATTGTTTGACTGTGTTCACTCAGCATGTCCAACACTTACTTTACCATAAAATAGAAACTTGCTCACATTCTACAGAACTAGTGTTTCAGAGCTCGACTTTGGGAAAATGCTGAGTGGTCGACAGCATCATAAGCAAGAAATCCATAGAAATGTGAGGAACATATGAATTTACTTTTGAGGTCTGACACTGACTAATGCCCTCAGGTTGTCACATAGCAAACTATGTTAAAAAAAAAAAACTTAGTTACTGATTTGCTCTTACCTTTTGATGTATTAATAAAGTATGGAGAGATATACCCTCTATCAAACTTCATGCCTTCAATAATTTCTAATTCATCATTCAGTGTTTTTCCATCCTATGAAAAGTCAAAGAATTCGTTATGTGAATTTCATTAAAGAAACAAAAACTGTATAGACCAATTAACAGTCCCCACTTCTCATAAGGAATCCAGATAGGAATATGCAAATGTCCCAGGGCATCCAACTCCACTTCTGCAAGAATACATGTATGCATTTGAACTAATTTTTACAGCTAGAAGGCAGTATCATCTAAGTTAGGACTGATTTACTCCCGAAGGCAAACGTTAATATTTCACACAGAATACAGAAGGCACTCTATTCTATACAGGTGCCAATATTACACATGAAAGAATTATATGGAATATACTTTTGGTAACACATATAGATCAAATTTTTATATTTATAAAACTCAAGATTATCAGACACCTCATTCCTATGTGTCATTAAAAACGCACTTGCCTTTACTGTGATAACGCCCTTTCTTCCAACCTTTTTCATCGCATCAGAAATGATGCTGCCGATTTCTTTGTCTCCATTTGCAGAAATCGTAGCAACCTGAAACAATCAAATTGAAAGGTAAAGCTACTGTCCGCAATCAACTCCCCTCCGTTTTCTCAGTAACTTCCAAATTGATAGATCCTTGGTGGGAAGCTAGAGGGAGGGTGATGGTGGCAGTGAGAAAGAGGGAGGGGATTTTATGGCATAATAATTGTAATGAAGTATTGATCCTGTTTCAATTTTTTAAAAAATCCAGTATTTGGCCACATTATTTTTGAAAGATATGAAATAAACACACAATTATTCTTTTAAACAAAAACAGAAAAGAGGAAATTCCTGGTGGTCCTGTGGTTAGGACTTGGAGCTTTCACTGCAGGGACCCGGGTTCAATCCTTGGTCCGGGACTAAGGTCCCACAAGCCACGTGGTGTGGCCAAAAAAACAAAAAAAGAAAGAAAAAGAGAAAAGAAGGAAGCTGACCCTGTTACTTTCTTCCCCTTGGCAAACGTGGCAATATTAGAACATGACAAAATTATGCACCTTTAATAAAGGGCCAAAGAACATTTTCTACACATACAAATGAGTTTTTACTCAGTCATGTAGAACTAAAATGAGAACTCATTAAGAGCCAAATTATGGGGACTTCCCTGGTGGTCCACTGGTTAAGACTCTGCACTTCCACTAAATGGGACTCGGCTTCCATCCCTGGTCGGGGAAATTTCCAAATGCATTAGCAGTAAGAAAAATGCTTCCAATGTTGGTGACTGGGTAATGTTGCTATTCTGATACTGTCGTGTAATTATGGGATAAAATCACGTTACTAAAAAAAAATTCTAACTTTATCATAAAATGTTATAAAAAATCCATACCTGGGCGATCTCTTCCGGGGTTGTCACAGGTTTAGACTGCTTCTTAAGTTCAGCAATTACAGCATCAACAGCTAACATCACACCTGGTTCAAGAATAAATATTATTCTTGAATTATATGCTTATTCTCTCGTGGCTCCACATCAAGTAAAAATTCTGATTCATGTTAAGTGTTTCAATGCCTTAACGCTTATGCACTGCTTCTGTACCAGTACTTTTCCTAATCACATGGGAGTTGGATGGCATGCACTGAAACAGAAACTTTAAAAACTGTTTTAAAAAACCCCATCTGACATCCTGGGTGACTTGGTTCCTCGTTTAGCCCTACTTTCCAAATAACTAAAGTAAAACATCAAAACTGTATCATCTCTCTCTGCTCTAATCCCCATTAAACTTATTACTTTCAAGGTGAATGGTACATGCTGTAACTTCCAATAAACTTGGTTTGTGGGAGAAGCGGACCAGGGGACAAAGACACAGGGATGGATGACTGTGGACAACAGGCAACGTCTTAGTCAGATTTTCCTCTTTGCCACCCAGCACAGTGCCCACCACATAGGAATTCGATCACTACGCAAGTGATTTTTTTTTTTTTTTAAGATTTTAAAAGATTTTTTTTTAGGAGAGAGGAGAAACAAGAAAGAGTCAACTTTCTAATACAATTTAACAGACAGTTCAAAACACTGTGGTGACAATGAAGAGATATTCCTACCTCTCCTGATTTCCACGGGATTAGCACCTTTGCTAATCTTCTCGAAGCCTTCCTTAGCAATGGAGCGTGCCAGTACAGTCGCAGTAGTGGTGCCATCCCCAGCCTCTTCGTTTGTGTTATTGGCAACATCTTGAACAAGTTTCGCGCCAATATTTTTGTATTTATCTTTTAAGTCAATGGACTTTGCAACAGTTACACCATCTTTTGTCACTTTGGGACTTCCCCAACTCTGTTCAATAATCACCGTCCTTCCCTATTGCAGAGAAAACAGAGTCACACACTGTAAGTACTATGTAGCCTACAATACAGCAGTTTTCACAATAGGCAATTACTTCAAAGCCTTAATGCAACATCTGACAATTTTTATCAGATCTACAGCATGAATCTAAAGGGCAAGTTCATCAATGTTCTTAGTTCAGACAAAATGACCTTTGTTGCTAAGTGCATAACCTTGGATGATAACAATTTTAGAGACTTAAAAGATGTCTTCTTATACAATGATACAAGATGAACCAATACCACTTTGGTAGATTATAATGAAATTCCAGAGCAGACTTCACAAAATTCATACTTAAGTTTTGTCCAGTACCTGCTGTAATAATACTATGAAAACTTACTTTTAAACTTGTTTTAAAATTTAGTTTCTAAAATACTAACAAGTACAATACACACTTTCAGAGTTGTTCAACATTAAATCTTAAACATGGTGCAAATAGTATTGGCAGCTTTTGAATTTGAACCAAAGCTTCTTGTGAGGCATTCATATGCTATATTTTATATAGTTTGTATCACTCTGATATTTGTACTGGCTTCAACCTGAAATGAAGCATCACTTCACCGTGCACAACCCTCAAAAAGGTCTCCTCAAATTACTTATTACCCCTCACTCATCAATCTCTTGCTAAGTGAGACTTAAAATTTTAAATGTGCTTTGGAACCAAGGGACAGTAGAAAAACATTAGGTTAAACTAGCACCTACCAGCACATACTTAAGGTATTGTGGACGTTGTATTTTTCCCTCTATGCCTGGTACTAACTACTGGGAAAGGATCCAAAATTTAACTCAAACAGGCAAACGAGATTAATTCCACCTCGAGTTTACCAATCCGTCTTGAGCTAGGAGTTACCACTGGATTACACCACACATTGTACAAAATAAAATTCCTTCTGCTTTGGCAGAAGCAGTTTATGAATACCAAAGCACTGTTCAAAAGCTTGCCGTGACTCTCGCCATCAACAAAATGTTACTCCTTTAACAATACTCTAAATTACAACAAAGTAAGAATACTGATACCTTTGGCCCCATAGTAACGGCTACAGCATCAGCTAAAAGGTCTACACCTTGAAGCATTAAGGCTCGGGCATCTGCACCAAATTTTACATCTTTGGCATAAGCCCGAGTGAGATGAGGAGCCAGTACCCTGGACACTGGCCTAATCTGGCGAAGGACTGCGGGCAATCGAAGCATTTCTGAGGGAGAAACAAGCAGATCATCAGTACAATACTAGCGCTACCCCTGGTGTGTTACAACACAAACATAACACCCGTGCATCAGAACAAGAAATGTTAGAAGCGAGCTGGGCTGACCTCTGCCAGCCACTACAGCTGGGCCTCGAAACTCGCCACCGTCCCAAAACACCAGCTGCTAGCGCAAGCCTTAAGTGGCCGCCCCACGCCTGACCTATAGCACTAGCAAAAAGCACACCCTTCTTCCCCACGGCCACCTACCCATGACGCTAAAAACGAGTTAATCTTTCAGCGCTAAAATGGCCTTGGGGGCAAATCAGCTCCAAATGTCCCCTGAAAAACCAAGCCTACAGGAAAGGGACAATTTACAAACCCAAGTGACCAGGAGAATGAAAATATTCCTAACGGTGCAAAAATCCCCTTATTAAAATGTCTTCATGTATCCACTCGGGGCTACTGCATCAGTGCAGCAGGCAAGGCCGCGAAGCTGGGGACGGCGGCTCTGCCCACTCCAGGCGGCCCCACGCGACTTTCCATCAGGATGCCCCAGCAAGGTCAAGGGTAGATGCGCCGTACCCGATCTGTTCGCGGGGCCAAAAGCCGTTTCCACGCGCTGCGACCACCCCGCCCCCACCCCGCGGCACCCTACACCCGACCAAAGTGGCTTCCATCGGAGGGACCATGTGAATACACTTCCCCGACTCCACACCCCACCCCGGGCAAGCCCTCCCAGCTGCGCCCTGCCCGGGCGAGCGATCCACGCCGCACGTGATGGGCCCCTGCATGCACCCACGGGGCCTGGCTCAGCGAGCCCAGGCCTGCGGCGCCTTGGGGAAGCTCTGGCTCTCGCCGGCCAGCCCGCTCAGAGCAGCGGGGGAAGGCCGGCTCCGGGGTCGGAGGCGCATGGATGAGACGGCGCGTGCGGCCGCGTACCTGGGGCAGCGGCACAGCTACTGGGCGACGAGACAGGCCGTCGGTGGCGAGTGAGGGACAGAGCGCAGGTCGCACACAGCAATGAGCCCGTGTCTCCTCCCTCCGCCGCTCCCCCCGCCCCTCCGCAGCGCGCGCGCGCGCAGGCGGCTCCCACCCCCGTCCAGTCCGCCCGGGCCCTGCAATCTGCACGCGCCGCGCGCCAGGCCCGCCCCTCCCCACCGCGCCGGGCCAGGCCAGCTGGCTTAGCCCTCTCCGGCCGGTTTAGGCTAGTTCCCGGGCGGCGCGCCGTTCCAGAACTTTCCGGGAAGCGCCGGGCTCTGTGTGAGTCAAGGGTCAAATCACGTCATTTCCGGGAGGGGAGGTGAAGGGTAAGTACTCTCACCTCGGCTCGCGGCCTAGAAAAGCCTAGAAAAGCCTAGAAAGAGCTCCTCTTTCCTTCCGCCTACCGGTCCGCGCGTCAGTGGCCTGCGCAGAGCCCGGGAAACGAATCGTGGCGCGCACAGGTGCGGCCGCCCCTTTTCTGGGGGAGGGGCCGGGGGCGAGGACGAGCGCGCCTGCGCGCTAGGAGGTCTTTTTTTCGAGTTCACGTGGCAGGGGGGTCGGACTGCGGATTTCTCCTTTCGGCGGCGGCCAGAGAGCGAGAGTACGAAGTGTTGCAACGCGAGTCATGGTGAGTCCCGCGTGGGCTGGAGGCCGGCGGGCCCGGGTTGGCCTGGGGCGCACGGGGAGTCCGGACGATTCCCTTTGGGCCTGGAGGGAGGGGTAGGGGCCACTCAGAGACCCGCGCCCGCCCGAACCCTGGAGAGGCGAGGGCCCCCCCCGACCCTTTCCACCTCGGAGGGCTCTTTGCACGCGCGTGTGAGGCAGCGTGTGTGTCAGGGGATGGGAATCCGGACGCACGCGCAGTGGCCGACCCACGTCTCTTGCGGGACATTAGTGGGTGTGTAATCGCTTTGAAAAAAGCACGGCTCCAGGCCGAGGGACTTCAATGTTTGCTGACGATTTACAGAAAAATCCGACGAAGGAGTATACTTGACCTTGGGAGATACTAAGGTTGTCCTGGAAGCTCGTCTGGCTGCTGACCAAAGGAGCAACAGTGATCCCTAACACACATAGGAAATGGGATTAAACTCGGAATTTAGAGCTGAACGTTCAGAGGTGTTTCCTTTGAATGAAAAAATCTGAGCTTTGTCGTTAACTTTGAAAGCCATTTGTGGCCTGTTCAGAATACATTGTTTCAAATCTAACATTTTTCTCTCTACAGGCAGGACAGGCATTTAGAAAGTTTCTTCCCCTCTTTGACCGAGTATTAGTTGAAAGAAGTGCAGCCGAAACTGTAACCAAGGGAGGCATTATGCTTCCAGAAAAATCACAAGGAAAAGTATTGCAAGCAACGGTAGTAGCTGTTGGATCAGGCTCTAAAGGAAAGGTAAATGGGGACTGAAATGGAACTAATTTTTTATGTGAAGGAGGGGGGGGGAAACACTGGTTATTGTTAAAAGTAGCCTTTTAGGTAGCTTGTTATTTTAAAGATCAGTCCCTAGTGGGTTCGCACCTAATCTTTCAGCAAAAATGATTTTGGAAAAAAAATCTCTTCTTTTATATGATGGGGAGTTCCACAGTATTAAAATCAGACGGCATAAATTTGAACTCTTGGTCTAACCTCTAACACTGAAATTGCCATAATCCTTTTAATCACCTTCGGCCTTGGTTAGCATATAAAAGGAGCTGGCTGGGCTATTGTAGTCATTCTCCAATTAAGGGTTAGACCTCAGACCTCTGAAAGTGTCAACTAGAATACGCAATAAATGCCCTTGGGGGTCAAATATGTTAATTGCATTGTTCCAGTTGCCTCTAAGAAAGGTCTAGCAAGGAGCTATCCTGTAGTTAGGAATAGGAAGGCTTTGGGCACTCTGCCTCAATCCCTCTCCCCAAATCTGCTTTGGAGGAACAGAAGTTGAATCTCAAAAGAAGTGTATGTTCCAAAGTCAGAAAGAAGACTCAAGTTTTTGTGTGTTGAAAGAAGTTAAACATGACCATTGTACATGTAGTTTTAAAAACTGGTTTACTTCGTATACTTGAGAGGTTATGTTAATATTTAACGATCAAAAAGCTTACAGTTAGTTTTTCCAGTATAACTCTTTGAACCTTTACACTGAAATCAGGTTTTAGTTTAAGCTACTGCATGTGCATTATTTCAAAGTGTAACTCTACAGTGATATGTTTGAGTGAAGAACTATGGTTGTATAAATTATATCATTTGGCCACAAAGTCCTTTTTTAACATTTGATTTGAATGAGCACAGTTGATTAATAAAAGTGTAAATATTTGGTCAACTAGATGTCTTTACTAATCAACATCTTTATTTTCTTAAGGGTGGAGAGATTCAACCAGTTAGTGTGAAAGTTGGAGATAAAGTTCTTCTCCCAGAATATGGAGGCACCAAAGTAGTTCTAGATGACAAGGTGTGTAAACTTCATATTATTAAGGAGAGGCTAAGTATTTGCTGTTAGTTTTCCTAACTAACCGTTTCTCTGTTTGCAGGATTATTTCTTATTTAGAGATGGTGACATTCTTGGAAAATACGTCGACTAAAATAAGTCACTATTGAAATGGCATCACGTGAAGCTGCCACTGAAGTTCTGAAATCTTTCATCATGTAAATAATTCCCGTGTTTCTTTTATAATAAAGTAATGATATCCAAACTAATGATATTCAGTGTCTCTGAAATTTAGTTTCTCTGTATTGATTTAAACATTCCCAAATAAAAGTATATAAATGAATGGTTTATCTTTATTTAGTGATTTAAAGATGGTTTTTAGTTTATGGGGCCTCTTTTTTTTTTTTTAGAAATAACCTGCAGAGAATTCAGGGAAACAGGTTTTCAGTTTTCAAGCTGGCTTTTTACATATATAGTTGATGCTGATAGAAAGCCATAGATTTACACTTACTTAACATTTTAAGAAGGTAAAGACAAATAGCAACATTCTGACCTCATTTATATCAAACATTTCAGTGTAGTTTGTTTATGAAATCTAGTCTCATATGTCTTATTTCTTAAGTTATATTTTGAAAAACTTAACACTTCCAGTTTTTAAAACAACACTACTACATAATTTACTTAGCAAAAATTCGAAGGTAGGGTATAATAGCTCACACTGGCTGGGTGCCTTCTATATGCCAGGCATAGCTAACTTTTTTTTTTTTCCTTCGGCACGCGGGCCTCTCATCGCTGCGGCCTCTACCGTCACGGAGCACAGGCTACGGACGCGCAGGCTCCGCGGCCATGGCCTCCTTTTTTTGTTTGTTTTAATTATTTTGTCTTTGGCTGCATTGGTTCTTCATTGCTGCGTGCGGGCTTTTCTCTAGTTGAGGTGAGCGGGCTACTCCTTGTGGTGGCTTCTCTTGTGGAGCACGGGCTCTAGGCACACGGGCTTACTTGCTCTGCCGCATGTGGGATCTTCCCGGACCAGGGCTCAAACTCATGTCCCCTGCACTGGCAGGCAGATTCTTAACCACTGCACCACAGGGGAAGTCCCCATAGCTAACTCTTAAGCATTTTCCAGGTACTGGCCTCCATTGTAGGTACTTTCATATAGCGGATGGTTTAATCTTTTAACAGAATATGAGCCAGGTACTGTTCGTGTCTTGCAGATAAGTAAGGTGGGGCACAGAGGGGTTAAGTAATAACCAGGGACACTGTAGGAAGTGGCAAAGCCAGTATTTGGACATAGGTAGTCCACATTCAGATGCTGTCTAAAACTTCATCCTTTATGGCCTCTGCTACTTTGTCAGCCAATCCTAAGTACTTAATACACGTTTTAGTCCTGGTGATAATGACTATGGAAAAGGGGAGGGGTTATCTAAAAGTGTCTGGCAATTGGTAAGTATCTAGTATACAATTTATTGAGTTTAACAAATGGGAAACTGACAGAACTGGATAAATAGCTTGATTTAGCTATAGCAGCCAGGGAGAATTAAGATTTGAACCCAAACAATCCTACAACAAAGTTGATTACCAACCCCTAAACATGTCTGCCTCTCAGCTACCAGCTCTTTCGGCCTTGCAGTCAAATTTGTTGCCTAGTTTTGGTTGCTTATAAACTAGTCTATGATCATGTCTTTTAAAAGTTGTGTTGCATGTTTTTCTTGTGTAATCAAAGTCTAGATGAAGTTTTAAGTGACATGGAATAATGGTCTCAACTTTTGATCACGTCCCCATCAGTAAAATATTACGTATGTGTATTTACATTAATGTATGCGTTAGTGCCATTTGGTATATAAGGCTTTTGTCATATTTGGGTAAAAAGATTAGAAACTCTTGGTCTTTCCTGGTGGCACAGTGGTTAAGAATCCGCCTACTTTCCTTAAAAACTAAAAATACAGTTACCATATGACCCAGCAATCCCACTACTGGGCATATACCCAGAGAAAACCATAATTCAAAAAAGACACATGCACCCCAATGTTCATTGCAGCACTATTTACAATAGCCAGGTCATGGAAGCAACCTAAATGCCCATCGACAGACAAATGGATAAAGAAGATGTGGTATGTATATACAATAGAATATTAGCCATAAAAAGGAACAAAATTGGGTCATTTGTTGAGACGTGGTGGACCTAGAGACTGTCATACAGAGTGAAATAATTCAAAACCAAATACCGTGTATTAACGCATATATGTGGAATCTAGAAAAATGGTACAGATGAACCGGTCTGCAAAGCAGAAATAGAGACGCAGATGTAGAGAACAAATGTATGGACACCAAGGGGGGAAAGTGGGGGTGGGCAATGGGATGAATTGGGAGATTGGGATTGACATATGTACACTAATATGTATAAAATAGATAACCTGTGTAAAAAATAAATTTTAAAAAAAATAAATTTTAAAAATTATTTTTAAAAAAAATAAATTTTAAAAAAGTTAAAAAAAAAAAGAATCCACCTGCCAGTGTAGGGGACACAGGTTCGAGCCCTGGTCTAGGAAGATCCCACATGCCACGGAGCAACTAAGCCTGTGCACCACAACTACTGAGCCTGCGTGCCATAATTACCGAAGCCCGCGCGCCTAGAGTCCATGCTCCACAATGAGAAGCCACTGCAATGAGAAGCCCACGCACCACAACGAAGAGTAGCCCCGGCTCACCACAACCAGAGAAGAGCCCATGTGAAGCAATGAAGACTCAACGCAGCCATAAATAAACAAATAAAAAGAATCTATTTTTACAGAACCCAAGTGGCTCATCAATTTCCTGCTGTGCCCCAGGCACAGCTAATAGGCTTTGGAGGTCATAACCTTGTAAGCACATATTTCCCTCTGATTTACCAATGAGAAAACTGACAGAGGGGAAGAGGAAACTTGTTCAAGGCCATGTAGCTGGTAAATTGCAATTAGGAATCCAGTCAAAGGCTATGGCTTCCCCATTATTACTGATTTTTTTCCCCAAGACCCAAGCAAATAAGTTTTGAGATCTAAGATGAGTTTCCAAACCTTGGTTCATCCTTCGAGTTACCTGCTATACTTAAATTTTCAGGGCTCCTTCCATAACCTACTAAACCAGAAGGACGGGAAAATTCTTTTTGTACCACGGAAATTGTCCTCGTCTAGCAGAACTGCTAAAGAAATAACTTTGTGAGATTATATTGGGAATTAATAGGGAAAAGGATTTTGGCATGAGAAATTTGGGCCAAAAATATGGGTATTGGGGACGTGGACCCATGTGTTTTAGAAAAGCATGTTGGGACTTCCCTGGTGGCTCAGTGGTTAAGAATCCACCTGCCAATGCAGGGAACACGGGTTAGATCCCTGGTCCGGGAAGATCCCACATGCCGTGGAGCAACTAAGCCCGTGCGCCACAACTACTGAGCCTGCGCTCTAGAGGCTGCGTGCCACAACTACTGAGCCCATGTGCCACAACTACCAAAGCCCGCATGCCTAGAGCCCATGCTCCGCAACAAGAGAAGCCACCGCAATGAGAATCCCACACACTGCAATGAAGAGCAACCCCCACTCGCCACAACCAGAGAAAGCCTGGGCGCAGCAATGAAGACCCAACGCAGCCAAAAACAAATTAAAAAAAAAAAAAGCATGCTGTCATTTACCTTTTGTTCAACAGGAAAATATCAATTGTAAGGAGAACGGTAAAGTAGGTAAAATTCTGACTGGAGTTTTCATAACATTACCATTTTTTACCTCTTGCCAGGCACTGTTCTAGGCACTTAACATATAATCTTGCTTACCTGTGTAATCATAGCAACTCTGTGAGGCAGATGTTCTTTGCCTCATAGGTGAAGGATGCAGAGAGAGGTAGAGTAACTTGCTCAAGGTGAAATATATTTTAAGTCATAGGCTGGAATTGAACTCAGGTTTGTCTGACTTCAAAGTCTGCCTTCCACAATTCTATACAAAAACAAATGAAAAATTGAGAATAAAATTAAAGTTACCAGGGAGGTATTCTGTTGTGAAAGTATTACCATTATCAAGATTATGATTTTTTTCCTCTATTGCTCCAGAAACTGTATGCTTTACAAAAACTTCTTATTTTTAAAAATCGGGATTACAAAGTTTTTCTTCATTTTTATTGTGGTAAGAACACTTAGCATGAGATATACCTTCTTAACAGATTTTTAAGTGTACATCATAATATTGTTAACTATAGGCACAATGTTGTACAGTCGATCTCTAGAACTTTTGCATCTTACTTAACTGAAACTTTATGCCTGTTGATTAGCAACTCCCCATTTTCCCCGCCCCCTAGTCCCTGGCAACCACCATTCTACTCTCTGCTTATATGAGTTTGACTATTTTAGATACTTCATGTAAGTGGAATGCAGTATTTTGTCCTTCTATGATTGGCTTATTTGACTTAGCTTAATGTCCTCAAGGTTCATTCCATGTTGTCAAATGTTGCAGAATTGCCTTCTTCTTTAAGGCTGAATAGTATTCCAATATATGTGTATACTACATTTTCTCTATTCATTCATCCAGCAGATGAACATTTAGGCTTCCACATCTTGGCTGTTGTAAATAGTGCTACAGTTAACATGGAAGTGCTAATATCTCTTTGAGATTCTGATTTCAGTTCTTTTAGATAAATACTCAGAAGTGGGATTCCTGAATAGAAGTAGGGTAGTTCTATTTTTAACTTTTTGAGGATCCTCTACACCGTTTCCCATAGTGGCCACACCATTCCGCTTTCCCACCAACATGGATCATAAGGTTTTATATAATAGAGGTGTGAACTTGTCACATTTGTTTCCTAATTTGATGTGCAGTTTTGTTTCTAGCTAGTCAAATCTCATTCTTCTAGTACATTTTTCTTTTGGAAATGTAAGTAATTAATTGATCCATAATTTTAGTGTATAGTATATGTGTCTGACTTTTTTTTTAACCAATGATTATCTTGTCTCAACTTTATTGCATTATCCATTCTTCCCCACCACCACTCCCCTGCCCCCAAATTTGAAATGTGACCTTTATCATACATTAAACTTTTAAATAAACATATTCCTGGATTTGATAGTCTGTTTCATTGATCTCTCTTTTCCATCACAGTGTTTTCAATATAAATATAAACTGTTATATTTAAGTTTGATATCTGATACAGCAATTTACTCTCAACAATACTTACCTAGCTGTGAGCATTTTTAAGCTTCTCAGCAAGGACTGCCAGATTGTTCTCCAGCATGATACTAAGACATGCCTCATCCAGAAAGCTAATTGCTGTTTTCTCTGCACCCACACAGAAATGGAGTTTTGAGCTTTTTATTTATTTATGTGAAGACTATTTAAATGTTTTCTTTACCCTTAAGCAATCTGTATGAGAGAGCTCATTAAAACCTAGGCTCTGGATCCCGTGTTACTTACATACTAGTTAAGTGACATTTGACAAATCATCTAACCCCTCTTAGTTTAAGAATTAACTGTAAAAGGAGGGCACAAGATGTCCCTTAACATTTTGAGTCAAGCCTGTTATTTTTTGTTTTGTTTTTGTTTTGTTTTTTGCGGTACGCGGGCCTGTCACTGTTGTGGCCTCTCCCGTTGCGGAGCACAGGCTCCGGACGCGCAGGCTCAGCGGCCATGGCCCACGGGCCCAGCCACTCCGCGGCACGTGGGATCTTCCCGGACCGGGGCACGAACCCGTGTCCCCTGCATCAGCACGCGGACTCTCAACCACTGCGCCACCAGGGAAGCCCAAGCCTGTTATTTTTTTTCCCTTAATTTTTTTTAAACTAGATAATATGCGTGTAAGAGTCCTTCCCATCCCTGTGCCCTAGCCACAAAGTTCCATTCCTGGAAGCACTAGTGTTACAGTTTATATTCTTCCTGTCAGGGGTGTTTTATGTATACATATGTATATGTGTGTGTATAAACATATGTATCTTGTGCATATGAAATATATATACATATACATTCATTTTCCTTTTGAAAAATAAAATATTCCATACACACCATTTGGCACCTTGTTTTTTTCTGTATTAACAATTTGTCTTTGGTCTATAAAGTACATAAAAGTTTCATTTACTTTATAGCTATATGATATTTCATTATTTGGATGGACCAAAATTTATTTAAGCATTTCCTATTGATGGATATTTAAATTCTAAACTTATGCTATTAGAAACAGTTCTGCAAAAAATAAAATTTCTGCATAAATTTCATATCTGTAAGATAAATTGCTAGGCATGTAATTGCTATGTCAAAGGGTATGTGGACTTTAATCATATATATGTACACACACACACACACACACACACACACCCCTTCAAGTTGCCCTTCACAGAAGTTCTATCAACTAATAGTCCTACCAGCAATGTATGAGACTGCTGATTTCTCCCCACTCTCAATAATACAGGATGTTATAAAGTTTATGTTTTGCCAAACTGATAATTTTAATTTATCATTATGAATGATGGTGAGGATCTCATGTGTTTAAGAGCCATCTCTATTTCCTTTACTGTTAACTGACAGTCCCTATTGACGGTTAATATCTTCTGCTCATTTTTCTACTGGGTGACTGGCCTTTTATGATTTGATATCTTTATCTATCAGGGGAATTGTTTCTTTGTGACAAATTTTTTTTCCTCCAGTTTATCAATTTGGCTTTGATTTTGTTTATGCTTTGAATTTGCAGGAAGTCATTTTGGTATAGTTGAATAAATGTTTTCCATTATAGCTTCTGGTTATTATTTCAAACTCTGAAAAGTCTTCTCCGATATAAGTCTCTTGCATTGGTTTCTTTAGGTATTTTTATAGTTTTTTGTTTTATAGTTTATGGGTGTTTTTTTTTTCAATCTTGGCTTCTATGGAGATTTTCCTGTTATAAGAGATAAGGAATGGATCCAAACCCTCTTTCTTCTTACAGATTAAGCCTAGTTCTTTAAGACATGTTAAAATTTAGCCAAACTCTTACAAAATGCTCTTTCAGTCTCATTTAGCCTGCAGACTTGACTTGGAAAAAACATCAATGGGTACTCACTTATCTGGCTTGTCATTTCAAAAGGTCAGTTTATTATAGTATTTTTAAGTAATTCATTGTTTTTTGAACATGTGTCAGGCACTGTCTTAGGCACTGGAGATACAGGGATGAATAAAATGGGGGAGGCAGAAGTAAACAACTAAAGTAATAGCATAATTTTAGATAGAGATTGCTGTCATCTAGAAAATAAAGGTAGGGACTTCCCTGGTGGTCCAGTGGCTAAGACTCCGTGCTACCAATGCAGGGGTCCAGGTTCGATCCCTGGTCAGGGGACTAGATCCCACATGCCACAACTAAGAGTTCGCATGCTGCAACTAAAGATCCTGCACACAGCAACTAAGACCCAGTGCAGCCAAATAAATGCATAAGTAAGTATTAAGAAAAAAAAAGAAAAGAAAGGTAGAAAATGCCATTAACTTCATGAAAGACATGAGTTCCCCTGTTAAAAAGAGGAAATGATAACAGTCTGTTGTGACTTGTCTCTTCTGATCACATCTTCCTGAAAATTCAGGAACTACTGTATTAGATATCTATTGCTGCATAACAAATCACCCCAAACTTAGTGGCTTAAAACAACAATGAACATCTCACACAGTATCTGTATGTCAGAAATTTGGAAGCAGCTTATTTGGGTGGTCCTAGTTTGGGTCTTTCATGAGGCTGCCATCATCCAAAGGTTTGACTGGAGCTGGAAGTTATACTTCCAAGATGGTCACTTATACTGGCAAGTCGATGCTTGCTTTTGGTGGGAGCTTCAGTTCCACACCATGCAGATCCCTCATAGGCTACTTGAGGGTCCTCACACATGACAGCTTTCTCACCCAGGGCAGGTGAGCTAAGAGAGCAAGGCACAATGTCTTTTATCACCTAACATCAGGAGCCACACAACATCATTTTCACAGAATCTATTGGTTAAATAGGTCAGCCCTATTCAGCGTGAGAGAGAACCACACAAAGGTGTAAATACCAAGAGATAATAATCACTGGGGGCCATCTTGGCATCTGGCTACCACAATCACTAATTGGTCAAATATTCTAGAGAGAAAAATGAAGTGCAGTGGGAGTTCAGTCTCTCACTCATTTGTAGTCAAAGTTGTCTAAGCTTGAACTTTATAAATTAAAAAAATTTTGTCTATAACGATTTTTATAAAGAGAAATTAATTTTCAAATAATACATTGAAAATGTATAAAGCTACATATACAACTAATTTGTTCAGCTATGAACATACATCTCCATACTTCACTGCTGCTTCACCTTTACTTGGTCCACAATGAAATCTCCTGCAACTCCACAGATAAATGTTACTTTATAGCACATTTCAACTACTTCATGCATCATTCACTGCATCAGCTTTGCTCTTAGGCTGGCTTCCTTCAAGCCAAGACGGTTGATGCAGCCTCAGACTTAACAAGGTTCACTGGCAGAAAAAAGGGACCATCTCTTTTATTATCTCGTCAAGATTAAGAAAACCCTTCCCTAAAATGCTCCATCAGATATCTTTTCATATCTCTTCAGGCTAAAATGGAGTCACATGCTCACCCTTTAACTAAACATTGGCTTAGTCCAATGAGGATTTATCCCGCAGCTAGAGATGGGTTTACCTTTCTCTGCTCAAATTCGGAGAGATGGATACTGAGCAAGATCAAAGTCTGTTTGCAAAGAACATGAGTGAACGGGTACGGATAGCAAGTAGGCAACCATTAGGGGCTGCTTACCACTTAAGACATATTGCTTTGTAGTATAGTAATTTACATATCCTCCTTTCCCATTCATTTTTAAGCTTTTTGAGGATAGATTATACATCTTATTCATGTTTCTTAGCACTTGCTCAGTGCCTTACACACAATGGGCACTCACTATTTTACTTGGATTTTAAAATTCCCCAAAGAGAATTTCGTATTGGATAGATGGTTTTGAAATTACTTATGATTCTTTGGATTTACAAAATATTTTCTTCTAAAACTTTAAGAGACTTCCAGGAGTATTTACTTTTATACTTTCATACTCTATGAGGCAGAAGGAAAGAACTGCTGTGCACTAGTTTCATTACCAAAAAAAAAAAAAAAAGAAAAAACCCAACCCTTTTATTTGATATTTTTCAAAGTCTTACAGTCAACAAGCAAGAGAATTTAGATTTCTTGAATCTCAGTCTAAAGTTATTTTCATTTGTCCATATTGCCTTTAAAAAGACTACTCCTTCTTTAACCAAAATATTCAAGTAACCCATTATTACATGTAACTGTTATGGTACTGATCATGCTTTTTTTTCTTCTTCTTCTTCCCCCATCCCCTAAATTAATCATGGTTATAAAACTTTTTGCTTGGAGGTCATAATCTGCAGACTGATAGAGGAATTAAAATGTGAAGGTTATGAGCTAGAAACATTTCAGCCTTAAAGAAAAAGGTTCTTCCTGTGAACAAGGCCAGAATTGACATCACAATGTAACTTGATTAGACTTTTCAAAGAGATGAATACGTATTTTGTTCCTTAATTTAACATCTACTTATTCACTTTTTCTTTTGTTCTTTTCAGATGGGCTGAAACAGTATTACTTAAGTATTATTAAATCTGGACTTAAGAGAACATTAAGATGAGCCCCTTCAACTATAGGTCACTGATATTTACAGCTCGGGGACTACCACACAATCTGGGAAATGTTAACTGAATCCTTGGAGTAAATGAGGCGAGGTTGTCCAGACCTAAGACTCTGCTCTCTACAGACCCACCCTTATCTCTCTTAGGGAGGCAGTATTTAGGTGCCGCTTGTCTTAGATCCTCACTATATTTAGTAAGAGAATTGGTGATTTGCACGGCTGTCTCCATTGCTAGACTCTAGGCAACTTATGGTTAAGGATGCCGCCTTTTCATACTTTTACCTCAGTGCCAAACACGTACTGGGGCTTAATAAATACTCGTTGAATGAATAAATTTTTTGCTGTCTATGAGGTAGTGATGGAATTGTCCTTGCTCTTGAAAAGTTACCAGTCTTGGGGCTTCCCTGGTGGCGCAGTGGTTAAGAATCCTCCTGAGCTTCCCTGGTGGCGCAGTGGTTGAGAGTCCGCCTGCCGATGCAGGGGGGAACTGGTTCGTGCCCCGGTGCGGCTGGGCCCGTGAGCCATGGCCACTGAGCCTGCGCGTCCGGAGCCTGTGCTCCGCAGTGGGAGAGGCCGCAGCAGGGAGAGGCCCGCGTACCCCAAAACAAACAAACAAAAAAAGAATCCTCCTGCCAATGCTGGGGACACGGGTTCAAGCCCTGGTCCGGGAAGATCCCACATGCCGCGGAGCAACTAAGCCCGTGCACCACAACTACTGAGCCTGCGCTCTAGAGCCTGCGAGCCACAAATACTGAGCCCGGGTGCCACAACTACTTAAGCCCGCGCACCCGGAGCCTGTGCTCCGCAACAAGAAAAGCCACTGCAGTGAGAAGCCAGCGCACCACAACAAAGAGTAGCCTCTGCTCGCTGCAACTAGAGAAAGCCCGCGCACAGCAATGAAGACCAAACGCAGGCCAAAAAAAAAAAAAAAAAGTTACCAGTCTCTACATCTTCCTGATAGAAAGAATCTTACTTAAAGGCAAACAGACTTCTCGTTGTTAAATGCTTTTGAACAAAATTCCAAGTCATGAGTTATTCAGCTTTGCACTCACTCATTTTAACCAACCTGTCCTCCACTCCTCCCTTCCATCTTTGGAGCCTCTGCTACATCTCTCAGCATTCTCAATACACCTTTATGTGTACTTGATGGGATACCTGATGTTTTCCTCTCTTGGAAATCACCCTACTGTATATACACTGTTTACTCTTTTAACTATCTTCGCATCTGGTAACCTATAGCCTCCCTCATCCCAAATCAAAGATTTAAGGTTTCCAAGCAGGAACAAAAAAAAAGTTTGCCAATGCTACTGTGATTTCATGACTTAAGAGAACACTTAAAACTTGCAACAAAGAAAATCTGAAATCCTGTAAGATGCACAACTCCCACTGTCTATCAAGGGGCATTCATTTTCTCCTCCTGCTTCTGACTTGCAAAATTTACAAGCTAATTTTGTTTGCTTGACACACAATACCAGATGTCCACTCTATCTCAGATAATTGGCATCTGGGTCTCTTATCAACACAAACAAACTTGATACTGAAAAGCCCTTGGTTTTGAAGTTAGTGGATAGCGGAAATATCATTTCACACTCTTAAGCCCGAGTCTGATTTGAAATTGGGTCGATTTCATGCCGGGTCTGTGGAATTCTCCCAGACTGCTGGCCTGTTTCCCACTTTGCACGCCTAGGCAGATTTCGGGACAGAATTACGCTTCTCTAGGTATTTGCTCGCACAAGAGTTTACTGAAACGGTCGCCATCGTGCAAACTCTGTCTTTCCAACGTTAACCAACGTTAAAGTTAAGCCCAAGAAGATGCACCAACGCGTTACGCCGAACTTGCGCATTCCCGCAGCGGCTCTCTGCGTTGGCCTGCGAATTCCCTCGCAGCCACTCCCGGCCTCCGCGGCGTGGTCTTTGCCTCCCGCCACATTGCCGCCATTGAGTCGTCGGATATTCCTTCTCCAGTGCCCCTCCCTCCGCCCGCCGGTCCTTTCCCGGCCTCCTCGGGTTCCTCCCAACCTGCCCCGCGCAGGCTGCGGCTGTGCCGTCAGCCGTCGCCCCTCCCCCTCTCCCGGACCTAGAGCGCCGCTCCGCCCCGCCCCCCGCGCAGGCAGCCGTCCCCTACATCCGGGTACCGACTCCAGCCGCCCAGACTCTGGCACTATGGTCATGGCGGAGGGGACGGCAGTGCTGAGGCGGAACAGGCCGGGCACCAAGGCCCAGGTACTATCTCTGCACCTCTGGTGGAGGGGAGAGGGGACTTTTGGTGCCGAGCTGCGCCGCACCTGGAAGGTGGATGCTTCTGCGAGGAGGTTGGGCCGCGGCGACAGGCGGGCGGGCAGGGGCACTGGTGCCCGGCCTGCTCTTCCGGAGCCTCAGCCCCTCGGTTTGGCTGAGGCGGCGGCGGCCCGCGAGGCCTGCGGAGCTCCGATTGGACGGTGGGCGTGAGGGGCGCCTGGGGGCCACCGAGGCCCGGGACTGGGAGCTTGTCAGCAGTGACTACTTGTCCTCGCTTCTCCCCTGATCCCCAGTGACCAGCTTCGGGGAGGGGCGCGGCCGGCCGGGTGGAGACCCCCGGGGTTCCGTGAGGGTCGGGGCTGCCAGGGTGGGAGGGGTAAACAACAGCCTACCTCGTCCTGGTTTCCATTTCCTACCTGGCCTGTGACGTGCCCGACTTCTGCCATCCAGCTTGTCTAGCCGGATCCGGGAGTCGATAATTTACTTTATCCTCCTCCTCCTGCTGTTTGCCATTGACCACTTCTTTCCGTAGCTGTTCTCTGGTCCAGCAAGTTTTCATCATCAGGCTGGGACTTGTTAGATGCCATTCCTTGTGAATTTCCTTGTTACTATATGTGAAGCATAGGGAATGAACTTATTATAATTTTATCACCTTTTAGTAGGGTAGTACTTGGGGTGAATTGGTGCTTATTTCACTATTGATTCTTGCGATTTGCCAAAGACGGGATGCTTCACATTCTTAAAAAAATCAAGTAGACCTCATCTGATTAATCTGCCAGGTAAAATGCCTTGCGATTGAGTACAGACTCCAAAATCGGAAGAGATGTGTTAAAAATGTAATTTTAAAGAAAAAGAGACGGAGGGGGAGGAAACCAGAAACAACCGTAGAGCTATGACAGTATGCTAGAGAATACATTTTAATATCTTGCACAGAATTTTGGAAGGGGAGTTCTTTCAAAGGGAACTTTTAGATCCAGACAGCTTCCTAGATGCATGTTACGGAAAAGGAAACTGAAGCCCAGAGATTAGACTGCATTTGCTCAAGGTTGCCCAGTCTCCAGATTCGATTCTTAGTTCATTAGTGACCTTTTCTTTTTAACAAGTTGCTTCTAGTACTGAATTTTAGAGTTTAGTTGGGAAGCCTTTTTTTATAAAGTCACATGTGTCAGTTCTACTGGCAGTTTTGTGGTCATACTACATGGAATTTATATATTATTTATGCTTTTACTGTTTCTAAACTTTCTTTCTTTATAAATGATCTTTTCTCAGATACCTTTAATTCTTTTTCTGTGGCAGCATTATTTCTGATTCTTTTAAGTGATCAACTTTTATGTTTTTAAATTCAGAAATGGACTTTTGTACTCACATTCTGAGAATCATCCATTTTTACTTATTCAAAAGTTCTTAATTTTGAAAGGTTAGAGAATCATAGATTTTAACTCAATATTGTAACACACCTGTTTGCTGTGTTGTTATGAGTAAGTCACCTATAAGAAAACACCTTTGCTTTTTTCCAGATGGTCATAGATCAAGGTTGTTAAATAAAATGTATTAGAAAAGGTTAAGATTTTTTAAAAAAAGGACTATTTAAGCAGCATTCTGTCATATCCCTTGTCTATCACACTGATTTCCTTCAGTGAAAGGGGTCTATTCTAAAATGATTTATTTAGAACTATAATAGAGTAGGTAGAGTATCTTCCTCCTTTTTTTTTTTAATTGGTTAGATTGGGTTATAAGCACAAAGTTGGTTTTCAGTAAACGTTTAACTGAATTAGATGAGAATGTTCATTAGGCTGGATTTTTGTCTCCTGTTTTTTGGGGTTTTTTTAGAATATTTATTTATTTATTTGGTTGTGCCAGGTGTTAGTTGTGGCAGGCAAGCTCCTTAGTTGCGGCTCGCTGGCTCCTTAGTTGTGGCATGTGAATTCTTAGTTACGGCATGCATGTGGGATCTAGTTCCCTGACCAGGGATTGAACCCAGGCCCCCTGCACTGGAAGCGTGGAGTCTTAACCAGTGTGCCACCAGGGAAGTCCCTTGGCTCCTCTTTTAAGTGTTTAAAGTATATCACAGTTATGATGAGGCAAAGCATTTAATTTCCAATTAACTTTTTTACATCTTTTCTGTGTACCACTATATGTGTTTTCTAATATTTTAAAAACAAAATATTCTACAAACTATCTTTTCTTTTTTTTTAAACGAAAGAATAGGCAAAACGTATTGATAGAAACAGTTTTCACTACAAATCAGAAAGGAAGAATTTAAAAACTACTTTCTGGTGATATGTAGATGATGTCTAGGAAAAGACATCCTAGAACAATTTCCAGAAAGTTGTTTTTATTTCTTGACATTTTAAAATAAAGTTCATTTTCATTCAGATAAGGCAACTATTTAAAAAAAGATACGAAATGCTTAAGACACTTAAAAAGGTGTACCATACCCATCACCTACTCTAAGAACTAGGACATTACTAATATAGTTAAATCCCTCTGTATTGTGATATTCTGTCTTCTGCCCACTCCCAGCCAGTAATGGTGATTATCATTCCTTTTTTTTCCTTTATACTTTTATTATATATGCATTATATTCATAAGTATGTTTTGCACTTTCTTAAACTTTTATTTATGTGGTATCATGCACTGTATTCTGCAGCTTGCTCCAATTTTTGCTCATGGCCTTTGGAGACTTAATCCATGTTGATCGATACAGGGTTATGGATTGTTGGTTTACTACTACCTTTTCTCAGACATTTATTGAGTACCTACAATGCGTTGGACAATGCGCACCTACAAGGGATATATTTCAGCAGTCAAATGGAAAGGTTCTTAACCACTTAGGGGAATGTCTATGAACTGAACTATCTATAGAGAAATTCAGAACCAGTGCAAAGTGATCCACAGAAATACTCCCCTTAAGAGAAGGTTGTTCTGTTTAGATGACTGCTTTTTGATGGAGCTCATATTTTGATTTAGAAATTTAAAACACCATTTGGAATTGGAATTATAATTTATAATATCTGTCTTAAATAATATTTATGGAGTAGTAACTACTACTAACTCTAGCTATTCTCTTTGGGTAAAAACTGATTCAGTTTTTTACTGCCTGGAGATTGTTTTTTTTCAATATAACATTTAGAAAAATATTTAACTATCAAACAAAAAAGTGATAGGCTTATCAATTAAGTAATACATGAGAGGTTTATGGGAGCCATATTTGAGGGATTTGTGACTGAAAAAAGTGTAGCTTATAGTTCAATTAAATAAAATCTTGGTGTTCATTTAAAACATTGAATAAAATTCCTTTAACTTATTCACTAATAATCACATTGTTTACCGTATGAGGGCTTTTCTTCTCTGGTATAACTTCGGATCTTTATTAAGAATTGAAATTAATCATAATAGTATTGCATCTTCTTTGTAACTTTGTACGTGCTTTAATCATGAAATTTTTTTTATAGGATTTCTATAATTGGCCTGATGAATCCTTTGATGAAATGGACAGTACACTAGCTGTTCAGCAGGTAATAACAATAGCTACTTTTGCAACTCTAATAACCTAAGCATTTTATTTCTTTTGGCATAGTTAAATATTCCTGTAACTTTTAGCACAAACCAGAATCCATGGAATTAATGGGATACCTGTTTGAAACTTTTATCAAACCTCATTTTAAGATGGCATATTAGGGCTTCCCTGGTGGCACAGTGGTTAAGAATCTGCCTGCCAATGCAGGGGACAAGGGTTCAAGTCCTGGTCTGGGAAGATCCCACATGCCGCAGAGCAACTAAGCCTGTGCGCCACAACTGCTGAGCCTGCACTGTACAGCCCGCAAGCCACAACTACTGAAGTCCACATGCCTAGAGCCAGTGCCCCACAACACAAGAAGCCACTGCCCCACAACACAAGAAGCCACTGCAATGAGAAGCCTGCGCACTGCATCAAAGAGTAGCCCCCACTCACTGCAACTAGAGGAAGCCCGTGCACAGCAATGAAGACCCAACACAGCCATAAATAAATAAATAAATAAATTTATTTTAAAAAAGAATGTATTGTTCAATCAGCAAATATTTAATGGGCTAGCAAAGAGATAGGCCTTGTGGAGGATACAGAAATATAAACCTGGAGCTCTATGCCTGGAAATTGGCAAAAATTAAGAGGAAAAGTGTGCACATATTTTTCCCTTTAAAAGTAGAGTTTTGCCCTGATACTTCGTTGAATTTGTTTACTAGTCCTAACGATTTTTTTGTGTAATCTTTTGCGTTTTCTACATATGAGATTTTTTCATGCGCAAACAACTAAATTTACTTCTTTTCTAGTCTGGATGCCTTTTATTTCTTTTTCTTACCTAATTGCTCTGGCTGGAATTTGCAGTAGTATTTTGAATAGACATGGCAACAGCAGGCATCCTTATCTTGTGCCTGATCTTAACAGAAAGCTTTCAGTCTTCCATGTTGAGTATGATGTTGCTGTAGGTTTTTCATATTTGGCCTTTATTATGTTGAGTTAATTTCTTCTTATTTCTGGTTTGTCGAGTGTTTTTATCATAAAAAGGTGTTGAATTTTGTCAAATGCTTTTTCTGTACCAATTGAGATAATTGTGTATTTTTTTTCCCTTCATTCTGTTAACATGGTATATTATATTGATCAATTTTTGTATGTTGAACCATCCTTGCATTCTAGGAATAAATCCCATTTGGTCATGGTGTATAATTTTAATTTGCTGCCGAATTTGGTTTGCTAGGATTTTTGCATCAGTGTTCATAAGGGATATTGGTTTCTAGTTTTCTTAGAGTATCTTTGTCTGGCTTTCGTATTAGGAATGCTGCTGTAGTGGAGTTAGGAAGTATTCCCTTCTCTTCAATTTTTTGGAAGAGTTTGAGAAGGATTGATGTTAGTTCTTTAAATATTTAGTAAAATTCACCAGTGAAGCCGTCAGGTCCAGGGCTTTTCTTTGGTTGCACAACATTGTGAATGCAAGTAAGCCACAGAACCGTACACTTAAAAATGGTTAAAATGACTAACCTTTCCACGTTGAATGGTTTTGGTACCCTTGTCAAAAATCATTGCACTGTATATGTGAGGGTTTATTTCTAGTTCCTCTATTCAGTTCCATTGGTTTATATGTGTATCCTTATGTCAGTACCACACTGTTTTGTTGTTGTTTTTTGGCCACACAGCGTGGGGGAATCTTAGTTCCCCAAACCAGGAATTGAACCCGTGCCCCCTGCAGTGGAAGCTCAGAGTCCTAACCACTGAACCACCAACGAATTCCCAGTACCACACTATTTCGACTACTATAGCTTTGTAGTAAGTCTTGAAATTGGTAGGTCTGTATCCTCCAACTTATGTTTTCTTCTTTTTTCTTTTAAATTTATTTATTTTTGGCTGCGTTGGGTCTTTGTTGTTGCGCTTGGGCTTTCTCTAGATGCGGTGAGCGGGGGCTACTCTTCCTTGCAGTGCACAGTCTTCTCATTGCAGTGGCTTCTCTTCTTGCAGAGCACGGGCTCTAGGTGCGCAGGCTTCGGTAGTTGTGGCTCCTGGTTCTAGAGTGCAGGCTCAGTAGATGTGGCGCATGCGCTTAGTTGCTCCACGGCATTTGGGATCTTCCCGGACCAGGGATTGAACCCTTGTCCCCTGCATTGGCAGGCCGATTCTCAACCACTGCGCCACCAGGGAAGCCCCCAACTTGTGTTTTCTTTTCAAGATTATTTTGGCTATTTGGTGCCCGTTGCAATTACATATAAATGTGAGAATCAGCTTTTCCATTTCTACAAAAAAGACTGTTGGAATTTTGATAGAGATTGCACAGAATCTGTAGATTGCTTTAGGTTATGCAAGTTTTGAAGTTTTCAGTATGCAAGTATTTAATCTCCTGATGTAAACTTATTCCTAGGTATTTTATTCTTTCAGATACTGTTGTAGATGGAGTTTCTTTCTTTTTTTTTCTAATTTTTATTATCATTTTTTATTGAAGTAGAGTTGATTTGCAATGTTTCAGGTGTACAGCAAGGTGATTTAGTTATATTTAGATGTAGATATATCAATATATAGGAGTTCCTTTCTTTTTTTTTTTTTTTGATTAATTTTTTTAAATTCTTTTTTTGTTTTAAACCCCACATTTGTTTATTTATTTATTTTTCTGGCTGTGTTGGGTCTTCGTTTCTGTGCGAGGGCTTTCTCTAGTTGTGGCAAGCGGGGACAACTCTTCATCGCGGTGCGTGGGCCTCTCACTATTGCGGCCTCTCTTGTTGCGGAGCACAGGCTCCAGACGCGCAGGCTCAGTAGTTGCGGCTCACGGGCACAGTTGCTCCGTGGCATGTGGGATCTTCCCAGACCAGGGCTCGAACCCGTGTCCCCTGCATTGGCAGGCAGATTCTCAACCACTTCGCCACCAGGGAAGCCCAGGAGTTCCTTTCTTAATTTTCTTTTTGAATTGTTCATTGAAGGTGTATAGAAACACAACTGATTTTTGTATTTTGATCTTGTATCCTACTACTTCACTGAATTCATTTCTTTGCTTTATGAGCTTTCCTGTGGATTCTTTGGGATTTCTCTATATAGGATCATGTCATCTGTGCCTTTTATTCATTTATTTACTGTCTAATTGTTCTCGCTGGAATTTAAGTACAGTATTGAATAGCAGTGGTGAAAACAGGCATCCTTGTCTCATTTATGATTTTTTTTTGGCGGGGGGCCATGCTGTGTGGCTTGCAGGATCTTAGTTCCCCGACCAAGGATTGAACCCAGGCCGTTGGCAGTGAAAGCACAGAGTCCTAACCATTGGGCCATCAGGGAATTCCCATATTTCTGATTTTTTTTTTTTTTTTTTTTTGTGGTACGCGGGCCTCTCACTGCTGTGGCCTCTCCCGTTGCAGAGCACAGGCTCCAGACGCGCAGGCTCAGCGGCCATGGCTCACGGGCCCAGCCGCTCCACGGCATGTGGGATCTTCCCGGACCAGAGCACGAACCTGTGTCCCCTGCATTGGCAGGCAGACTCTTGACCACTGCGCCACCAGGAAAGCCCCCTTATTTCTGATTTCAGAGGGAAACCTTTCAGTCTTTCACCATTGAGTATGAGTAACATCATACCTGTGGGTTTTTCAAAATGCCCTTCATCATATTGAGGAAGTTCTCTCATATACCTAGTTTTCTGTTTTTGTCGTGAAGGGTGTTGGATTTTGTCAGATGACTTCTGCATTAATTGATACGCTTGTGTTTTTTCCTCTGTATATTAATGAAGTGTATTACATTGGTTAATTTTTTTTTTTAAATGTTGAACTACCTTTCATTCCTTGCAGCTTTCTTTTGATTCGTGTTTGTATGGTATATATTTTTTTCCATCCTTTTACTTTTTTTTTTTTTTCTGATGCAGTTCCTTTATTATCAGGAAACAGTGTCATTATCAAATTTATCCTTTTACTTTTAACCTACTTATATCATTATATTTGAAGTAAGTTTCTCATAAACAGTATAGTTGGGTCATATTTCTTTGTTCTTTCTGACAGTCCTTGTCTTTTAACTGGTATATTTAGGCCATTTAATGTGAATATGGTTATTGATAGATATGTTTAGATTTAGAATTACCATTTTATTACTTGTTTTTAGTTTCCTCTTTTTTTTCTATTTCCTTTTTCTGCCTTTTTAAGGGTTATTTGAGCATTTTTAGTATTCTATTTTAATTTATTCTAATTTTTTTAAATTTATTCTAATTTTGATTGTATCTCATATAATTTTTTTGATGATTGCTCTAGAGATTACTAAGTTCATGCTTAACTCTTCAGTCTATTTAGAGTCAATATTTTACTGCTTCAATTGAAATGTAGATACTGTCATCATTTGAACCATTTTACTCTCCTCCTTTATGCTTTAGTTATCTATATTACATCTACATACATTGAAGACCCCACCAGACAATATTATATTTTTTGCTTTCATCTGCCAAACATATTTTAAAGATCAAGAGAAGAATGGTCTAATATATATTTATACCCAGATATTAATATAATTGCTGTTGCTCCTGATAGTCTAAGTTTCTTTCTGGTATTATTTTTTTTTTTTTCCTTCTAACTAAAGAACTTCCTTTAGCAGTTCTTTTAGAGCCGTCTGCTGGCTAGGAATTCTCCTTAGCTTTAATTTTTTTTTTAATTTAATTTTATTTATTTTTTTGTACAGCAGATTCTTATTAGTTATCTATTTTATACATATTAGTGTTATATGTCAATCCCAATCTCCCAATTCATCCCACCACAATGAACCCCCCTGCCACTTTCCCCCCTTGGTGTCCATACGTTTGTTCTCTACATCTGTGTCTCTGATTCTGCCCTGCATACTGGTTCATCTGTACCATTTTTCTAGGTTCCACATATATGCGTTAATATACGACATTTGTTTTTCTCTTTCTGATTTACTTCACTCTGTATGACAGTCTCTAGATCCATCCACATCTCTACAAATGACCGAATTTCATTCCTTTTTATGGCTGAGTAATATTCCATTGTATATATGTACCATATCTTCTTTATCCGTTTGTCTGTCGATGGGCATTTAGGTTCCTTCCATGACCTGGCTATTGTAAATAGTGCTGCAATGAACATTGGGGTGCATGTGTCTTTGAATTATGGTTTTCTCTGGGTATATGCCCAGTAGTGGGATTGCTGGATCATATGATAATTCTGTTTTTAGTTTTTTAAGGAACCTCCATACTGTTCTCCATAGTGGCTGTATCAATTTACATTCCCACCAGCAGTGCAAGAGGGTTCTCTTTTCTCCACACCCTCTGGAGCATTTGTTGTTTGTAGATTTTCTGATGGTGCCCATTCTAACTGGTGTGAGGTGATACCTCATTGTAGCTTTGATTTGTATTTCTCTAATGATTAGTGATGTTGAGCAGCTTTTCATGTGCTTCTTGGCCATCTGCATGTCTTGTTTGGAGAAATGTCTATTTAGGTCTTCTGCCCATTTTTTGATTGGGTTGTTTGTTTTTTTAATGTTGAACTGCATGAGCTGTTTATATATTTTGGAGATTAATCCTTTGTCCATTGATTCATTTGCAAATATTTTTCCCCCTTCTGAGGATTGTTTTTTTGTCTTGTTTGTAGTATACTTTGCTTTGCAAAAGCTTTTAAGTTTCATTAGGTCTCATTTTTTTTTTTTTGTCTCATTTGTTTTTGTTTTTATTTCCATTACTCTAGGAGGTGGATCAAAAAAGATCTTGCTGTGATATATGTCAGTGTGCTTCCTATGTTTTCCTCTAAGAGTTTTATAGTGTCCGGTCTTAACATTTAGGTTTCTAATCCATTTTGATTTTATTTTTGTGTATGGTGTTAGGGAGTGTTCTAATTTCATTCTTTTACATGTAGCCATCCAGTTTTCCCAGCACCACTTATTGAAGAGGCTGTCTTTTCTCTATTGTATATCCTTGCCTCCTTTGTCATAGATTAGTTGACCATAGGTGCGTGGGTTTATCTCTGGGCTTTCAATCCTGTTCCATTGATCTATATTTCTGTTTTTGTGCCAGTATCATATTGTCTTGATTACTGTAGCTTTGTAGTATAGTCTGAAGTCACGGAGACTGATACATCCAGCTCGGTTTTTTTCTCTCAAGACCACTTTGGCTATTCGGGGTCTTTTGTGTCTCTATACAAATTTTAAGATTTTATGTTCTAGCTGTGTAAAAAAATCCATTGGTAATTTGATAGGGATTGCATTGAATCTGTAGATTGCTTTGGGTAGTATAGTCATTTTCACAATATTGATTCTTCCAGTCCAAGAACATGGTATATCTCTTTGTCTGTTTGTGTCATCTTTGATTTCTTTTATCAGTGTCTTACAGTTTTCTAAGTACAGGTCTTTTACCTCCTTATGTAGGTTTTATTCCTACATATTGTATTCTTTTTGTTGCAATGGTGAATGGGATTGTTGCCTTAATTTCTCTTTCTGATATTTCATTGTTAGTATATAGGAATGTAAGAGATTTCTGTGTATTAATTTTGTATCCTGCAACTTTACCAAATTCATTGATTAGCTCTAGTAGTTTTCTGGTGGCATCTTTAGGATTCTCTATGTATAGTATCATGTGATCAGCAAACAGTGACAGTTTTACTTCTTCTTTTCCAGCTTGTATTCCTTTTATTTCTTTTAATTCTCTGATTGCCATGGCTTGGACTTCAAAAACTGTGTTGAATAATAGTGGCAAGAGTGGACATCCTTGTCTTGTTCCCGATCGTAGAGGAAATGCTTTCAGTTTTTCACCATTGAGAATGACATTTGCTGTGGGTTTGTCATATGTGGCCTTTATTATGTTGAGGTATGTTCCCTCTATGCCCACTTTCTGGAGAGTTTTTATCATAAATGGGTGTTGAATTTTGTCAAAAGCTTTTTCTGCATCTATTGAGATGATCATATGGTTTTTTTTTCATGGTGTATCATACTAATTGATTTGCGTATACTGAAGAATCCTTGCATCCCTGGGATAAATCCCACTCGTGGTGTATGATCCTTTTTAAGTGTTGTTGGATTCTGTTTGCTAGTATTTAGTTGAGGATTTTTGCATCTATATTCATCAGTGATATTGGTCTGTAATTTTCTTTTTTTGTAGTGTCTTTGTCTGGTTTTGGTATCAGGGTGATGATGGCCTCATAGAATGAGTTTGAAAGTTTTCCTTCCTCTGCAATTTTTTGGAAGAGTTTGAGAAGGATGGGTGTTAGCTCTTCTCTAAATGTTTGATAGAGTTCACTGTGAAACCATCTGGTCCTGGACTTTTGTTTGTTGGAAGATTTTTAAGCACAGTTTCAATTTCATTACTTGTGATTGGTCTGTTTATATTTTCTGTTTCTTCCTGGTTCAGTCTTAGAAGGTTATACCTTTCTAAAAATTTGTCCATTCCTTCCAGGTTGTCCATTTAATTGGCATAGAGTTGCTTGTAGTAGTCTCTTAGGATGCTTTGTATTTCTGTGGTGTCTGTTGTAACTTGTCCTTTTTCATTTCTAATTTTATTGATTTGAGTCCTCTCCCTCTTATTCTTGATGAGTCTTACTAAAGGTTTATCAATTTTGTTTATCATCTCAAGGAACCAGTTTTTAGTTTTATTGATCTTTGCTATTGTTTTCTTTGTTTCTATTTCATTTATTTCTACTCTGATCTTTGTGATTTCTTTCCTTCTACTAACTTTGGGTTTTGTTTGTTCTTCTTTCTCTAGTTCCTTTAGGTGTAAGGTTAGATTGTTTGTTTGAGATGTTTCTTGTTTCTTGAGGTAGGCTTGTATTGCTATAAACTTCCCTCTTAGAACTGCTTTTACTGCATCCCATAGGTTTTGGATCGTCGTGTTTTCGTTGTAATTTGTCTCTAGCTGTTTTCTGATTTCCTCTTTGATTTGTTCAGTGATCTCTTGGTTATTTAGTAACGTATTGTTTAGCCTCCATGTATTGAGTTTTTTAAGTTTTTTTCCCTGTAATTGATTTCTAATCTCATAGTGTTGTGGTTGGAAAAGATGATTGATATGATTTGAATTTTCTTAAATTTACCGAGGCTTGATTTGTGACCCAAGATGTGATCTGTCCTGGAGAATGTTCTGTGTGCACTTGACAAGAAAATGTAATCTGCTGTTTTTGGATGGAATGTCCTATAAATATCAGTTAAATCTGGTGTATTGTATCACTTAAAGCTTGTGTTTCCATATTAATTTCCTGTTTGCATGATCTGTCCATTGGTGTAAGTGAGGTGTTAAAGTTCCCAACTATTACTGTGTTACTGTCGATTTCCTCTTTTATAGCTGTTAGCAGTTGCATTATGTATTGAGGTGCTCCTATGTTGGGTGCATATATGTTTATAACTGTTATATCGTCTTCTGAAGTTGATCCCTTGATCATTATGTAGTGTCGTTCCTTGTCTCTTGTAACATTCTTTATTTTAAAGTCTATTTTATCTGATATGAGTATTGCTATTCCAGCTTTGTTTGATTTCTATTTGCATGGAATATCTTTTTCCATCCCTTCACTTTCAGTCTGTATGTGTCCCTAGGTCTGAAGTGAGTCTCTTGTAGACAGCATATATATGGGTCTTTTTTTTGTATCCATTCAGTGAGCCTGTGTCTTTTGGTTAGATCATTTAATCCATTCACGTTTAAGGTAATTATCGATATGTATGTTCCTGTACCATTTTCTTAATTGTTATGGGTTTGTTTTTGTAGGTCCTTTTCTTCTCTTGCATTTCCCACTTAGAGAAGTTCCTTTAGCATTTGTTGTAGAGCTGGTTTGTTGGTGCTGAATTCTCTTAACTTTTGCTTGTCTGTAAAGCTTTTCATTTCTCCATCGAATCTGAATGAGATCCTTGCTGGGTAGAGTAATCTTGGTTGTAGTTGCTTCCCTTTCATCACTTTAAATATATCACTTAAATGTATGTAAGCTTCCTAATGGCGGGTACTGGTGGTGGGTAGAGTTGGTTGTTGCTCTGGTGGGCAGAGCTCAGTAAACCTCCGTAGTTTTCTTTCCTCTGAAAATATCTTTATCTTCATTCCTGAAGGGTATTTTTGCTAGATACAGAGGTTGACATTTCTTTTCTTTCAGCACTTTATACGTGTTCTGCCATTTCCTCCTGTCATCTGTGTTTTCTGGTGAGAAAGCTGCACTCATTTGAATCCTTTTTCTATAGGTCATTTGTCTCTTTTTTTGCTGGATTCTTTACACACACACACACACACACACACACTCACCCCCACTGGCTTCTTTATCTTTAGTTTTTGTCAGTTTGATTACCTCTGAGCATGGATTTCTTTGGATTTTCTTGTTCGGTGTTTACTCTGCTTTTTCTTATTGCGGTAAAAAATATATTACATAAAATTTATCATTTTTGCCATTTTTAAGTGTACGATTCTGTGGCATTAAGTACATTCATATTGTTGTGCAACCATTACCACCTCCATCTCCAGAACTTTTTCATCTTCCCCAGCTGAAACTCTGTACCCATTAAACAATAATAACTCTCATAAGATTTACCATGTAGTATATTTTAATTAACTGTAAGAACTTCTTTGTTTGTAGTATATTCAACAGAACATAAGAGCAGATTGTTCCAATATTGACAAAATTCTTGAACCACCTGAAGGCCAAGATGAAGGTGTATGGAAGTATGAACATTTAAGGTAGGTCTTTATTATGTATCAAAATAGTAATAGTACTCCTAGTAGTAAAAAATAACCTTTAATATTAATGATGATTATGAATCATAAATTAGTTAACTACAGACCAAAAAGCAAAGTTCTAAAGCTTTTATGTTTTTACGTTATAAAGTTTTCAACATTGTTATTTACTCATTGTTTTCTATATTTATGGATTTGGGCCTTATTATCTTTTTACGTGGTTTTCCTTAATTACATCATTTAATCACAGATGCATTATTTCCATGTACTTAACTCATTTCTACTACCTACTATTTATCTACTTTATTTCTCTCTAGAGGTCCTAGTCTAGACTTGGTAGCTGACGAGTTACCTGGTAACTACTGTGAACTTCCAGTCTTTTGTTTGGTAAATGGAGATTAATTATAATCCTGAAGTAAGAAGTTTTAGAGCTTTTCATAATATCCTTTGAATGAGAAAATTGATTTCTAATGAATCATGAGTTAACTTTAGAAGCACTTGTATTCTGAAGCTACTAGGTTATTTCTTGAAGTTATAAACTTTCCATTGTAAATCGGAGCTAGGATGAGTTGATACATTAAAAATAGAGGATGTTGTATGAGATATGTGTTGATCAGAGTTTGTTACTGTGAGTTGATTTTTAGATAATAAGGTGGAGTAGAGATATGACTTTTCCTGAATAAATTAGACCATTTCCTGTGATGAGTGCCTCAGTTTGTAGACAAGGTACTTTTTCTGTTGTTTTGTTTTGATGCTATAGGCTTGTCTAGATATTGTTAAGACACTGTCTTGTCATAACCGTTCAGCAGTTTCAGGATGCTGAGACTTCTTTGTAATCTGCCATTTTCTTGGGCAAGTCACTTGACTACTTGATCGAGTTTTTTTTTTTTTTTAATACATCTCGATGCATGATAATTGAAAGCATGAGTATGTAGATGTTATGCCATTCTTATAAATATAGAGAGCACTTTAGTATAATATATCCTCTTTCTTTTTTTAATCAGCTTTGAAAATAACTACTTCCTTACCTATGGGATTAGTGATGAAAATAAGCAAGTGTGTTTTTTTCACTGTAAGCATAATTCCTAAAAAGTGAGGGTTCGTTTTATTTATTTATTTATTTATTTTTTGCGTTACGCGGGCCTCTCGCTGTTGTGGCCTCTCCCGTTGCGGAGCACAGGCTCCGGACGTGCAGACTCAGCAGCCATGGTTCACGGGCCTAGCCGCTCCGCGGCATGTGGTATCTTCCCGTACCGGGGCACGAACCCGTGTCACCTGCATCAGCAGGTGGACTCTCAACCACTGCGCCACCAGGGAAGCCCAATTTTAATTTACAAGGTTTTTATTTCAGATCTAAGAAAGACATTTTCCTCCCTATTTAACTTAGACTATGAAATATGCATTATACAAAACTTGTAAAATCTTTCTTATTCATATTCCATTTGTCCTGGTGCTATTGTTATTACCTTTGGGGTTTTTTGATATTAACCACTTTTTTGTTTTGTATAATTTATGTATTATATATGACATATATATTCTTTTGTCTCTTTATTATAGTGTATACATCTTTATAGTTGACCAAGAAGAGTTTTAAAAGCAGTTTGATTTTTTTTTTGCATGTGCTTAATGTTACTGATTTGAGGCTTAATACCTGCTGTTACTGATTAATGCAGTTGATTATATTATGATGTTAATGGGAATTGAATCATGACCTCAGTCAAATCTCCCACTACTCCCTACTGAATGTTTGTAATTAGGAAAAGATGCCCCTTCCTCTGAGTGGCTGTAATCCCATGCTAGTATGCATGGCTTAGTGACTAGAGTGTAGACTAGATTTCAGCTCTGGCTTGTCTTCTCAGCTGCATAACTATGTGTGCTAGTCCTATACTGAATTAACTTGAAGCTGTTAGGTTTGCACTATTTGCCTCCGATTGTACCTATAGCACTGCCAAGTCAGTTAGCTTAATTTTCCTGTTGGCCATAAGTAGGTTGGACTAGATGAGAAACGTGTTTATCACCACCTGTCTTTATTACCACTTAGTAGAAAACAACTCAGAAACACATAACATGCGACTTACAGATATGGGGCAGTAGAGGACTATGTGGTGATTCAGAAATAGTGTTATTTGTATAATCTAAGAACAGCATTATTAGGCATCTGGAAAGGAAGTACAGTTATAGACAACTGAAAATTTGACCCTTGTTTTTTAATTTGCTTTCTTCTATTTTAATGTATGTTATAAATAAATAAATAAATAAAGATAGTTTTCCTTTCACATATGTGCAGTGTTTTGGGTTTTTTGTTTTTCTTTTGGAACTCTCTTTTATCTTCTAATTATAGGTTTTAGCGTTGCATATTTGCGGAACCAAAGTGTATTCATTTGTTTGATGGGGAAACATAGCGATTAATTTGATAGATTTTTAGAGGGAACACATTCAGTACTTTGACAACATAAAGTATCTTTATGACATAAAGGATTAATTGTCTTTTCATATCAAATAGCAAGTCTGTCTAAAAATGATCTAAATGTCATGTAATTTGCTCCATTTTTCATTTATTCAAAAATATTTCTTGAGCACTTAACTATTGTAGGAACAATCCAAGCATTATTCTAGGCTTTATAATTCTCAGTTTGACAATTTTAGAGGGAAAGTAAGTCATGAAAAAATGCCCAAGATCTATTAAGTGATGAAAAAGCAAGTTATGAAATTGTGTATGATATGATTCCAATATATTTTAATCTATCTAGAGAAAATCAGATTTGCATGTAAACAATAACTATCTTTTGGGAAGAGGTCATGGAAGTATGGAGGACTTTCCTGTTTTATATTTTGTATTTGGTCCTGTTTGGAGTTTTTAGAAGGAGCATGTTGTTTGTAATCAGAATAAAACCTGTATAATGTATAGGAATATAAAATGTCTAGTCTTTCTTCTGATTATCTGTATACAGATATGTACACACACATGAATTTTTACATAACTGGAATCTTACTGTGAATATAAGTATATATCTTTGTATGTTTATGTAATACCAACATTTCACTACTCTCCAATTGCTAATCATTTATAATGTTTCAAAGAAACTTTTTATGTATATAGTTTCAGTGAACATCTTTATACATATGTCTGCATTGCAGTTCTGATTATTTCATTAGAATAGATTCTTAGGAGAATGACTTAGTTAAAAATATATATACTTTGTAAGGGTCTTGGTAAATATTTTCAAAGTATTTCTCAGAAAAATTGTACCAATTTCCAGTGTGTAACAGTAATCAACTCACTGAACTCTGATATTGAACATTATTGTTAGGGTTGTTAGTTTTGGGTTTTGTTTACTAATGTGTATGTCTTTGTAAGGAATGTGCCATGTAAGTTCAGGTGGTGTTGATAATGATGATGATGGAGGAAGAATGGTACTGATGGGATTCTGTTTTTACAATTAATATTCTAAAAATAATATGGAGGATAAGACTTTTCATTTATATATTTACATTTTTAGGCAATTCTGTCTTGAGCTAAATGGACTTGCTGTCAAACTTCAGGTAATGTTTTAAGTTAAAGCTATAATTGAAAGTTCTGATTTTTTTTCCTGTTTTTGTAAATTAATGTGCTTAAAAAGACTTACCCAAATTTTTAATTTTTTCTAGAATTTTACATGAAATGTAGCAACTCAGATGATAAACTTTTTCATTATTATTTTACATATTAATAAATGTAACTATTTTAACAGAGTGAATGCCATCCAGATACATGCACTCAGATGACAGCAACTGAACAATGGATTTTTCTTTGTGCAGCTCATAAAACACCAAAAGAGGTGAGAATTTATGAAATAGAATGACTAATAAAATCATCATAACCTAAATCTCTTTAAGATGGTGGTAGACAAATTTTTTGAGTTTTTAGGTCACTGTTTATTTTGCCCTTAGAGTTCTTTGCTGCAAGGTCATTGGTACAGTGCTACTTTAGGGTTTCTTGTGATTAGTATCTTTTTAAAAATTTTTAATTGAAATTATCATTGACCTACACTGTGTTAGTTTCAGGTGTATGACATAGTGATTCGATATTTCTGTACATTACAAAATAATCACCGTGATAAGTTTAGTTACCATCTGTCACCATACAAAATTATTACAATAGTATTGAGAGTATTCTTCATGTTGTACATTTCATCCGTGTGACTCATTCATTTTGTAACTGGAAGTTTATACCTCTTAATCTTCCTTACCTATTTCACTCCTCCTACCTTCCCTCTGGCAACCACCTTTGTTCTCTATGTCTATGACTCTGCTTCTGTTTTGTTGTTTGTTCATTTGTCTTGTTTTTTAGATTCCACGTATAAGTGAAATCATATGGTATTTGTCTTTCTCTGTCTGACTTATTTCACTTAGCTTAATAGCCTCTAGGTCCATCCATGTTGTCACAAATGGCAAAATTTCATTCTTTTTTATGCTAGTGTGTATACATACCACATATTCCTTATCTTTTCATCTAATCAGTGGACACTTAAGTTGCTTCCATATCTTGGCTACTGTAAATAATGCTGCAGTGAACATGGGACTGCATATATCTGTTCGAATTAGTGTTTTTGTTTTCTTTGGAAAAGTACCCAGGAGTGAATTGCTGGCTCATATGGCAGTTCCATTTTTAATGTTTTGAGGAACTGCCATCCTGTTTTCCATAGTGGTATCAATTTACATTCCCTCCAACAGTGCGTGAGGGTTCCCATTTCTCCTCATCAGTACTTATTTGTTGTCTTTTTTTTTTAAGTCTTTTTTTTTAACTTTTTATTTTATATTGGAGTATAGCCAATTGTGTCTTTTTGATAATAGTCATTTTTTTAAAAAATTATTTATTTATTTTTGGCTGCATTGGGTCTTCGTTGCTGTGCGCGGGCTTTCTCTAGTTGCGGCAAGTGGGGGCTACTCTTTGTTGCATTGTGTGGGCTTCTCATTGTGGTGGCTTCTCTTGTTGCAGAGCACGGGCTGTAGGCACACAGGCTTCAGTAGTTGTGGCACATGGGCTCAGTAGTTGTGGTGCATGGGCTTAGTTGCTCCACGGCATGCGGGATCTTCCCAGACCAGGGCTGGAACCCATGTCCCCTGCGTTGGCAGGTGGATTCTTAACCACTGCTCCACCAGGGAAGCCTGATAATAGTCTTTTTTTTTAATATTTATTTACTTATTTATTTTTTGGCTGCATCGGGTCTTAGTTGCGGCAAGTAGGATCATTCGTTGTGGCTCATGGGCTCTTTGTTGCTGTGTGTGGGCTTCTCTCTAGTTGTGGTGCACAGGCCCCAGAGTGTGTAGGCTCAGTAGTTGCGGCATGTGGGCTCTCTAGTTGTGGCACGCGGGCTCCAGAGCGCACAAGCTCTGTAGTTGTGGTGTGTGGGCTTCAGAGCACATGGGCTCTGTAGTTGTGGTGGCGGGCTTAGTTGCCCCACGGTATGTGGGATCTTAGTTCCCCAACCAGGGATTGAACCAGCATCCCCTGCATTGCAAGATGGATTCTCAACCACTGGACCACCAGGGAAGTCCCCAATAATAGTCTTTTTGGCAAGTGTGAGTTGATATCTCATTGTGGTTTGATTTGCATTTCCCTGATGATTAGTGATGTTGAGCATCTTTTCCTGTGTCTGTTGGCTATCTGTATGTCTTCTTTGGGAAAATGTCTATTCAGATCTTCTGCCCATTTTTTAATCTGGTTGTCAAAGAGTGTATTGCCTATGTTTTCTTCTAGGAGTTTTATGGTTTCCCACCTCACATTTAAGTCTTAAATACAGTTTGAGTTTAGTTTTGTATATGGTGTGAGAAAGTCATCCAGTTTGACTCTTTTGCATGTAGCTGTCCAGTTTTCCCAGCACCATTTATTGAAGAGGCTCTCTTTTCCCCATTATGTATTGCCTCTTTTGTAATAGATAATTGACCATGTAAGTGTGGGCTCTCTATTCTGTTCCATTGATCTATATGTCTATTTTTGTGCCTGTACCATAGTGTTTTGATTACTGTAGATTTGTAATATAGATTCAAATCAGGGCACCTGATATCTCCAGCTTTGTTGTTCTTTCTTAAGATCATTTTAGCTATTTGGGGTCTTTTGTGTTTCCATACAAATTTTAACGTTATTTGTTTTAGTTCTGTGAAAAATGCCATAGGTATTTTGATAAGGATTACATTGAATATGTAGATTGCCTTTGGTAGTACAGTCATTTTAACAGTAATAATTCTTACAATCCATGAACACAGTGTATCTTTCCATTTGTTTGTGTAGTATCATTTTTCATAATTGGACAATTGAATGGGCTAGAACTTATGATTCACTGGCTATGACAGAATAACACCTGTCATATGGTGTGTAATGGATGAGATGCACTAGTTCAGATTTTTGGTTTAGTCTTAATGTCTTTTGATAGGAATAACTGTTGGTGATTACTAGTTGATTCTTAGTCTGTCAAGTAGAAATGTTACTTTTGAACTTTATAGGTCAATATTTTTTCTCTACATTTCATTAATATTTCTTACTACGTATTTGAAACCTACCATAATGATTTTCCTCTCCATAATTGGTCTTACCTTGAAAAACTTATTCATGTTATTTTCTCCTTATCTAGTTTTTGTCAAGGCGAGAGTATAGGAAGTAGCAATTTTTAGAGAACATTTTTTGTTTTAAATAATTCCTTCACGTTATCTAACACCTAGTACACATTCAGTTTTCCTTAGTTGTCTCAAAAATGTCATTTACAACTGGTTTGTTTAAACTATGCATTGCATTTCCTTTGATCTGCATTCCCTTTTAATCTGTAGTAATTAGTTTTTGCTTGACATTGACTCATTGAAAATAGTTAAGTTAGGCCTGTGCTGTAGGATTATAGACCTTTAAGTGATCATTATATTGACAGACCTCTAAGGCTTAAAGACACGTAATTCTCTAGTTGGAAAATCAATATTTTATGTTCTTTTGTTTGAAAAGGCAAATTCTCCAAAATAAGAAGTATCTGATACCTAAGGTAGTAGTACTTATTTTTTAAGACTGACTTCACTCATGGTGTTACTTTTTTTGAGTTAATAAATTGAAGCAGTGTTAAGGTTGTGTATCATTCTACGTCTGGGAAAATCATAGCAGTTTCATTGATAATTCACTGAAATTGGCTACATAGTATAGTAAATGATGTGATAATTCCAATTAGGAAACTGAATCCAAAAAGCTAGTTTCATTTTGGCAAATAGTAAAGATGCATTATTCTCACTTTATTTATTTTTTAATATATTTATTTATTTAATTTATTTTTGGCTGTGTTGGGTCTTCGTTGCTGTGTGCGGGCTTTCTCTAGTTGCAGCGAGCAGGGGCTCCTCTTCATCACGGTGCACAGGCTTCTCATTGTGGTGGCTTCTCTTGTTGTGGATCGTGGGCTCTAGGCGCGCAGGCTTCAATAGTTGTGGCACTTGGGCTTAGTTGCTCCGTGGCATGTGGGATCTTCCCAGACCTGGGCTCGAACCCATGTCTCCTGCATTGGCAGGCAGATTCTTAACCACTGCGCCACCAGGGAAGTCCCTAGAAATTTTTAAATTAAATATGTAGCTTGCATTATATTTCCATGCTGACTTAAAGGTTGTAAAAGTGTCCCACGGTACACCCAAATGACCAATATGAATGAGAAACACAGTGACTTGGGATATTTGTTTTTGACCAAGTCACCTGTAATCATATATATGGAGAAAGATACTTTTTTCAGTAAATACTGCTCATGTTCCTATTTTAGGCAGTGAGTCTACTAGCTGTAAATTCCTGTGGATGTATAGTTAGAAAAATACTTTTTTTTTTGGTTTAGATAATCTTTATCTATTTGCCAAGTACTATACTAAGCCATATTTAGTAGTTACTGCATTTTTAAACACCAGTTTCATTCTCAACAGTTGAAAAATATTCTAATTACTAGGTAGAACTAGAGTCATTTTTATTTCTTTCTCTAGTCTTTTTTTTCCTTCTTCGTTCCCTGGTTCATTCTCAGTCTTCCTTTCTTTTGATGCTTCTCCCTCTCTGCCTTCAGAAGAACTGAAAGAGGAGAATTACTTTATAGTTTTATTTTTCCTTTAATAGGTTTGCTGATTTGCCATGAGACAAATAGATTTCATTGTTTCTGATAAATGAAATAGTACTAAGACAGGTTTATTAAAATATAAAGGAACTTCAGATTTTGTATTAAATTGCAAAGGAAGAAAATTTTTGAGAGAGCGGCTAGATTGGTAACAGGGTACCAGCAACATAATAAGGCATGCTTTTTAAGATGTAAGGAGGCAGTGATCTCTGGAGGTATTTGTGAAGTGAAAGAGGCTGCTGGGCCACTTGGTAAAGTATAAATCAGTGGACTAGGAATCGGTGTATCTGGGTTACGGTTTTTAAGTCCTTCTTCCTAACTGTATCATCTTGCATAAGTCATTGACCAATAGTCAAGGTTCAGAGTTGGGATATTTGCATGCTTGCTTACTTGAATCTCTTTCGTTACAGAGTCAGCCTCCTCTTAGACAGCATGCCTAAAAAGCAGACTTTCCTAAGTTGGACTGCTTGTTTTTTGAAGTATTCCTTACCTTTGCCTATAGACTTTTAAGATCTGGCAAGAAACCTGTGCATATTCTGCAAACTGATCAGCCTCAGTTTCCTCATAGCCAGAGGGTTAGATTAGATAATCAGGTGTTCTTCCCAGCTCTAAGCATTGTTTTCTTCTAGGTACAATATTGAGAGTGAGAAATTGGGGGACTGATTCACTTATTTTCTAGAAGCCAGGTATTATAGTTGAAGGGGATAATAAAGCCTTATTTATTGACATAACATTGAGTTTTACAGTCATTCTGATATTGTAAGGAACTTTTTCTTAGACTATGCTCAGGGTTTTCGGAATAAGATGCGTAAGTAATAAATATACCTAATTTTAGAGGTAGAGCTCTTTGTTGATGCATTTTTATATCCTTTCTTTTATAGTGTCCTGCTATAGACTATACTAGACACACACTTGATGGTGCTGCATGTCTTCTGAATAGCAATAAATATTTTCCCAGCAGGTAAACAAAACTTTTAAACATGGTGCTAAACTTTTTGGATTTAATTTTAAAGATTGCTGTTTTTAAAACTAAAACTAGTTTGCTTGTTAATACATTGTATTCTTTAAACTGTTTTTTTTTTAACCTATTATATATTTGGCTTGTTCAGAATTATTCAAGTTTTGAAATTAAGATTGTGGTTAAACTAAAGGCATCAGGACTCAGCTCCTGAATCTCACAGGCCAGTTCAGTTCCTGCTTCTGTGCATCATTTTCCAGGGCTCTCCCTTCATGCTTTAGAGTTGGGATTTTTACACACTTGCTTACTTGAATCTCTGTGGTAGAGAGAGGCATCCTCTTAGCATGCCTAAAGAGCAGATTTTCCTAAGTTGGACTGCTTATATATTTTTTTCTATGTATTTCTAGAGTATTTTTTAATTGTATAGTTGATTTACAATGTTGTGTTAATTACTGCTGTACAGCAAAGTGACTCACTTATACATATATATACATTCTTTTTCATATTCTTTTCCATTATGGTTTATCACAGGATATTGAATATAGTTCCCTGTGCTATAGAGTAGGACCTTGTTGTTTATCCATTCCATATATATACCAGTTTGCATCTGCTAATCCCAAACTCCCAATCCATCCCTCTCCTAATCTCCTCCCCCTTGGCAACCACCAGTCTCTTCTCTGTTGGGACTGCTTATTTTTGAAGGAGTCCTTATCCTTGCCTTCAGATTTTTAAGATCTGAGAGGAAGTGTGTGCATACTGTAATATATTATTGGTGAGGTTTGTGACTGGCCTTTTATTCTATTAAGATATTTATTACCAGGTGGATAGATTTGGAGACTTTTCCCCAATATCACTAACTTCAAAGGGCTCATATAAAACAGGTAAAAAATAACAGTTTTTGCCTTGGTATCCTATGTACATTTTTTTAAAAATCAGTAATATGTAGGCAGTTTTTATTTCTCACACACACACGAAAAAGAATTGAATTCTGTAGAATAAAACAATAATTCTTTCAGTAGTTTTAATTAGCTCTAGTGGACAGAGTGTTAATGTCATAAACATATATTTTAGTAAGTTTTGTTTTGTCAGGATTTGTTTTAATTGCATTAAACTTTAACAAAGTTTCAGAACTATAATACTGAATTTCTTGGGCAGTGTGGTTAGGTAGAAAGAGCACTGCCCCAGGAGTGAAGAACAGGGGTTTTAGTCCTGCCTTTGCCACTTACTAGTGCTGTGACCCGGACTGGTCACTTACTTTCTCTGGTGTCAGTTTCTGCACTTGTGAATTGAGAAGATTGGACTATACTGTTCCTAAGATCTGTCCAGCTCTATAAATCTATGATTTCTTATCTATTTCTAGGGTTAGCATAAAGGAATCATCTGTAGCAAAACTAGGATCAGTATGCCGTAGGATTTACAGAATATTTTCACATGCTTATTTTCATCACCGGCAGATATTTGATGAATATGAAGTAAGTATATTTCACTAATTGTCCTGATACATTCTTATCAGAATGACAATAATAAATGTTGATATTATGTCTCATTTATTTGATTTTGAGTAGTAAATTGAAATGACATATTTTTTTTCCCCTCTCTACAGAATGAAACATTTTTGTGTCATCGGTTTACTAAATTTGTGATGAAATATAATTTGATGTCCAAGGATAACCTGATTGTACCAATTTTAGAAGAAGAAGTTCAGAATTCAGTTTCTGGGGAAAGTGAAGCATGAAGGGAATCATATAGAAAAAAATGTACTGATCACATAATTAACATTAATTATGTACTGTATATATATCATTTTAGACACATCAATCACGTATCCATATTATAGCTTCTTTGTTTAGTATAGGTTTTTGTATGCTGAGTGTTGCCTTTTAAAATGGGAAATACTTTTTAAGTTATTCATGAGCTGTATATTCACTGGTGTGGCACTCATCGTTTTTAAATAAGATTAGTATTATCTGTTTATAATGCCCGTTAATAAAAGAATTTACAGTTTGGTAAAATTGCTGCTAAACAATCATTGGATCACAATCCTCATCAAATAAACACATCTATGAAAAAGATGAGTGAGCTTGAGGTTTCACACAAGCCATTTACTAAAGAGAGAGTAATGTTTTCCTTTGGTTTTATACCTGAGTTTTGATATTCTAGAAAATTCTGTACCACATAGTTCAGTCTTAACTGTTAAGTTTTCCAAAGTGAGATAAAAGTGTTTTTAAATTCTGTTTATACTTTTTGATATATATATATGATTATGTGTATGTCCAAATATAAATGCAAATGAAGCATTAGTAATACTTAAATAATCTTACTATGCTACATAAAGTATATTCTAGACCAGCATACTTGGAAAGGATTTATCTTTCTGTTCAGTGGACTGTTACATACAAGATGATAACGATAAAAGCGTGTAATTGATGTTCCCACTGGAAACCTGCCCTGTCCTTCCCTTCTCTTCATTTCCCTTAACTCTCTCCCCAAAGTACATTAGCTGAGAAGCTTTTCACCAGACTGTGATTTAGTGGTGGCTTATACCTATTTATATTTGTATTAATTGCCTACAGATTATACCTCATATTAGCAGTTACACTACAGGAAAAAATGTACTGGCATAGGCTCGTGCTTATCTTTGCTTTGTGAAATTGTTCTAACTACTTGGAGAACAGTCTTTAAAATAGTTTGACTCTTACTATTAGTAATATTAATCTTTTCTTCTAACCATCTAGGCAACACTTAAACAGAGTTGAAAAATATTGTAGTATTTATTTTACACCCCTTCCCCACAAAGTTTATGTTTGAATTATATGCACATGTAAGATTTTTTGCAATAATTCACAGGTTCCAAAGGTATTGCTGAATGCTCATACGTTTTTTGGACTTTGTTATAATTCAGCGTCTTAAGAAGGATTCAACTGTAGATTTTACAGTCTTACCTACTGAATGCAATTTTTTACAAAAGCACTGGAGGTCTTAATTGCTAAACTGGTTGTAACAAGGCACTAAGGGTAAAAAAAAAATTGTACATGTAGTGAAGAATATATTTAAATCCATCTTTTGAACAGAATTAACAAATGAACTTCTTTTTCATTTGAGTGGGTTATTTTCAAATGAAGATTAAAATGTAGTCATCTTGATTTTTTTTTCAAATTGGAGGAAATAATTTATACCATATTATGAGACAAGTATGTACAGCAAAAATGTGGAAAACAGTACCGTCCTGAGAGTTTGTATATATATTTATGCCTTCCAATCCTGCCAGTATATTTGGCTTTGAACAATGCTATCCCAGCAGCCAGTCATTACCCCAACCCATAACTAACTTTTAAGAAGTTTTATGTTCACAGTGAAAGGAATATTGACTTTGAAATGATGCATTTATATTAATGTTACTATGACCAGTGGGAATAGTAATTTTCACACAAACTTGCTAAATATTGGGAGACTAAACTACTAAGTTAATAAATTATATATAGTATAATGTAGCTGTTCTCTCTAGACAAAGTCTCACAATGGATTTCTGTTGCTTGACTATTTTCTTAGTGAACATTTGAACTAAGGCAGTGGCTTGGATTGGTGATCTGGCTAAATACTTTGAAACATATTTTGAATAATATAACTCGGTGTTACTAGGGGAATAAAATACGATTTTTTTCTTACTCATTCCATCTTCCCTGTACTGTGTGTTTGGAATTGATCATAAAAAAAAAATCCCCCAAAGAAAACATCAGTTTGTAGTCTTGCTTTTGTATTCATATTGATATCTCATTCATACTCTTGCACTGTAAAGTTGACTCACTTCTTTAGGTAAGACCTAAATGAAACAGTTAGTTTTTCCTTAATAGTGATTACAGAATTTTGAAAATATACATGTATGTACTTAGGTGGTATTAAAAAAACTGATTAGCCTGGCAAACCTCTGATTTATGAAGTAAGTGTTCTAAGAAGGGGGGAATAGAAAACTCACAGTTCTGTTCAATAAGGAAGTTAGGCTCCACTTTTTGTTTGGATTACCCAGTATAGATCCAAAAGTTAAAATTTTCTTTTTATAAAATTATTTTGACTCATATAGTTGACTCATTCTTTTTGCCCTATCATATCTGGGAAAGTAGCTGATTTTTAATAATTTATGTTCCCATGGGTATTACAGTTCTTTTGTGTGTGTACATTTTCTTTTCTCTGACTTGAGGTGTTAAATTTGTATTTCTAGAAACAAGTTTCTCAGTTATATATATATATTTGTGGGTTTTTTTGTTTTTTGTTTTTGGCTGTTCCACCCAGCCTGTGAGATATTAGTTCCCCAACCTGGGACTGAACCCGGGCCCTTGGCAGTGAAAGCGCAGAGTCCCAGCCACTGGACTGTCAGGGAGTTCCCTAAATTTTTAACGAGTTCCCTAAAATTTTAACTTAGTATCAGCATAAAATTTAAAGTCTATGATTAATTGCATTGTTAGCAAGAACTGTATTACGGTCTCAAACACATTTACTGACTGATGTCAAATTCACTGTAATAGAACTAATTAACTTTTCCCTGGGTACTCTGCCCTAGTTTTTCCTACAGGCTTCCTATAATTTTATTGCACAGTTAAATGCTACATTTTGTATACTTCATTTTTTAGCTACTTCTTGAATGTACTAAAGGTTTCTTGGTATAGTTCTTCCATGCTAGGCATGAAAGATTTTCATTTTTTGAATGCAGCTAATTGTTCACTAAGCAGAACTATGGATGTATCGGTACAACGTGTTTAGCAATTTATTTGAGGTTGTCAAAACATCCAAATTTTTTTTCTGAAAAAATATGCATTATTAGTGTAGGGTACACTATAAAACCAGGTAACTACTAAGTGAATTCACTAGCGGGTTAGATTACTCATCTAAAAGGTTTAATTAGGAGCCTCACTCCTAACATTTGGGGATGCATGGATATTTTCTCTGGGCTAAGAATCTGATTACAATACTTCATTTATTTGATTTTTTTCTGCTATTTACATTTCTTTTTATAGTACGCAACGCTTTATATCAAGTATGAGAACCTATTGTAATTAAGCAAAGAGATTACTGAGTTTTCATAATAACCCAAATTTCCAAAAGAGAAATACAACTGACATCCTGAACTTGTATCTATGAAGATAGTATGTCAAATGTTATGTCAGATAGAGTCCATGATTAATTACAGCATCACCATTCAAAAATTAGTAAAATATTTATTCATTTTTAAATGAAATCAGCATTTTATCCTGATCTGGACTTCTGCTATAAACCTTGGTAAAAGTAGTTTATAATTCCATAAATAGTGTATTTGCCACTTTATTTTGAGTGGACCTCATGAAAGCCATCTGTATCTTATATAACAATTGTAAATCTTCACTTAAAAATTGTAGTTTGGGGCTTCCCTGGTGGTGCAGTGGTTGAGAGTCCGCCTGCCGATGCAGGGGACGCGGTTTGAGCCCCGGTCCGGGAGGATCCCACATGCCGCAGAGCGGCTGGGCCTGTGAGCCATGGCCGCTGAGCCTGCACGTCCGGAGCCTGTGCTCGGCAACGGGAGAGGCCACAACAGTGACAGGCCCGCGCACCGCAAAAAAAACAAAACAAAAAAAATTGTAGTTTGTCACAGATAATAGGATTTTCTCTGCCTTTTTTTGTAACAATGTCAAAGAAACATTCTCATTTAATATGATACTTTATGTAAAAGAATTTTCTACATCTTTGTAAGCATTTGCTGATCTTAATATTTTTGGTTTTATTAGTGTCTAGAAGAAAATGTTAGTTTCTGTAAAAATAACAACAAAAATGCTTTATACCTTGTTCTAAAAGGGGGTAAATGAAGTAGGAATGATAGGATTTTGTGCTCCTAGTTCCCCTACCTCCCTCAGAGATAGATTGAGGGGAGTCCAAGGAACAAGGCAACCCCAGAGAAGAGGAAACATTGGGTATGGTCGTTATTGCACTAGCAATGAGATAGCCCCTTCATCCAATTCCAGAAATTCAAAAGAATCTTTTTTGAGGGTAAATCCTTATTTAACTCCCCTAAAAAATGTCATCATGGGGCTTCCCTGGTGGCGCAGTGGTTGAGAGTACACCTGCCGATGCAGGGGACACGGGTTTGTGCCCCAGTCCGGGAAGATCCCACATGCAGCGGAGCGACTGGGCCCGTGAGCCATGGTCGCTGAGCCTGCGCATCCGGAGCCTGTGCTCCGCAACGGGAGAGGCCACAACAGTGAGGCCCGCGTACCACAAAAAAAAAAAAAAAAAGTCATCATGTTTTAAAACCTGGTGTATATTTATAGAGAGAAATTGTTCTTGCCTTGATTTCGATTAGTATTTAAATCACTTAAAAAATATTTGGTGCTTTTATATTTTTAATATTTTACAGGGACTTCCCTACTGGTCCAGCGGTTAAGACTGCACTCCCAATGCAGGGGGCCCGGGTTCGATCCCTGGTCAGGAAACTAGATACCACATGCTGCAATTAAGACCCAGTGCAGACAAATAAATAAATATTTTTTTAAAAAAGAAAAAACACTTTACCAAAAAAATGCAGACCTTGGATTCTGATTATTGAGAACCATATTAGTGATGATATTAGTTTTCAGTGTCTGCTCTAGTAAATTACCACAGACTTAGCGACTTCAAGCAATGCAGCTTTATTCTCTTACAGTTCTTGAGGTCAGAAGCTCAAAATAAGTTTTACTGGGCTAAAATTAAGTTCCCGTCTCTTTCTGGAGGCTCCAGGGGAAATGTGCTCCTTGCCTTTTTTAGTTGCTGGAGGCTGCTGGTATTATTTGACTTGTGGCCCCATCATTCCAGTCTCTACTTCCATAATCTTATTGCCTTCTCTTCTGTAGTGATAGCTCTCTCCACCTCTCTAATTAGCGATGCTTGTGATTGCATCATTATGCCCACCTGGATAATCCAGGCTAATTTCCCCATCTCAAGATCATTTATCAGGGGCTTCCCTGGTGGACCAATGATTAAGACTCCACACTCCCAAAGCAGGGGGGCCGGGTTCTATCCCTGGACAGGGAACTAGATTCCACATGCTGCAACTAAGACCTAGTGCAGCCAAATAAATAAATATTAAAAAAAATAATAAAATCATTAATCATATTTGCAAAGTCCCTTTTGCCATATACAGTAGCATATTTGTCTTCGGGGGCCTTTATTCAGCCTACCACAGCAGTCTTCTTGAATTCATATTGTTAATGTCAAAAAGTTCTGCATGCTATGGACTTAACTTTTACTCTGATGGTGGTTCTTTTTATTTCCTGCATGTTATCTACTTCTTTATGCCTCCCAGTCACACATGCTTGATTTAAGTCTCTGACTGAAAAAGTTGAACTTGGAATCATTTTTTGTAGCTTACCATTAACTACATCCTTGTATTGATCCATTGATAGCTAAATTTTTGGCATGATCTTTTAGTTGACTCATAGAACTGACCATTCTGTGGTTCAGAAACCTTGCTTACCAGTTTGTGAAAGGCAGAGTAGGAGAGATGGAAGATGAAACATTTTAAGGAGTATGATTTTGGATGCAAATTAGAAAATAAACTTTAGGTAACAGCTTTCTAGAAGAGCTGTTAGAGCACTGCTTTCTAGAAGCTAGACATGAGACTACTGGAGAAGAAGGAAAATGTGATGTTTGTGACCTTAACAGGAGAGGAATAAGCTTTAAAAAAGTACATCTTTAACTATAGATTTTCAATTTCTTCCTAACTAAATTTGGAATATCTTACCATTTTTAGTTCTTCAATTCTACATTTTAGTGTTAACTTTGTGAAAACTGTCTCTAAAAAGTTAAAAACATTTCACTGGATAACATATAAATTGTGTTTTATAATAATGGCTTATATTAATGTCATATGTAGTTAGAGAAGCTGTTAAGTCTTGGCAACAACATCTGTGAAAACATCCGTTTTGCTTATTCACATTAATAAGTTTTTTTCTAAGCTATATTCACAACCTGTCTATTTAGTAATTAATGAAGGTTTTTGTTTAGTGCTGTATTTATGTGTAGTCATTTTGATTATCTGAACATAGTTAAATGTGTTAATACAAAAGGATTTAAAATAACTTCGTGATGATTTGCGGACATTAGGAGGAGAGGGGTTTTTCAAACATTGCTTGGGGCAGGGGAAATGTTATGGTGCATGGCAAAATGAGCTTAGTTGTTGGTGAGAGGATTATGGCTGGAATGAGTGGGGTTTGCTATTTCTGAATAAGATGCCAACTTTTAGGGCAAGGGTAGAGACTAAGTCCTTGTTATTTTAATCACTATGGGAAGAATCCATCAGTACAGAGTAGAAAGCTCAGATTTAGCAGGATAATACCAATTAAAATGTGACCATATTGATTGGTGTCACATTTCTGGGGTGTTAGGAGAGGCCACAGTCTGTGAAGTGAGGTCTTAAGTGTCAGAAGGAGAGGCCTCTCAAATGTGTCTTTCTGGCTCTCAAAGCCCTCCAAACCCAAGATATCATTTCCTTTGTACTCTTCAGACTCCACTCATGTGTGAGACTCAAGGGTTCATATACTCACTGAGAATTAAAAATCATTACTCGTGTAGAATCAGAATGGAGTGCGAAAAGGGGCCAAGATGTGACCTAGAAAGGCAGTGATGATGGTGAAAGGGAGGCCAGGTGGAGAGCGACAGATAGGATAGATTTCTCCTGACGCAGATGTTCTCTCGACCTACAGAAGAATTTTTCACCTTTGAGTTCCCTATTTCCTACTCTCTCCCAATGCCTGTGACACCCTAGATCTATTGATAAGAGCCCATCTGTACCCCCAATCTCACTCAGGTCCTGGCACACCATTTGCTGCTCTGCAAGGTTTGAGGTTTGAGATGCTTTGCCCCGAGCTTCCCAAGACCTTAAAACCAGACAATTTTCAGACCTTTGTGGGCAGTAGAGTCCACCCGCACATAAGACCAAATATATTAAAATGTATCCCCATTTCACATTAAATATTATTTGTATATTAAAAAATATAAATTTGAACAGCTTTTTGTAATTGATTTTAAGAATTTGTCTCGCCATTGGTCACTTTACAATTGGCTGTGTTTCTCATCCATCATCACATATGCCTTGGAAGTGAGAAAAGTTAATCTACAAGTTACGTTCAAAGTTAACGACATTTTTATGAATATGAAAGGAAATAACGTTTTTATATATATTACGTTTATTACAGCTATTTAAATATTTAAGTTTGGCAGTTTTCATATTTTGGAGCCAATGTATTTTTTATTTTTGTTTTTTTTTGTTTGTCTGTTTGTTTTTTGCGGTACGCGCGCCTCTCACTCTTGTGGCCTCTCCCGTTGCGGAGCACAGGTTCCGGACGCGCAGGCTCAGCGGCCATGGCTCACGGGCCCAGCCGCTCCGCGGCATGTGGGATCTTCCTGGACCGGGGCACAAACCCATGTCCCCTGCATCGGCAGGCGGACTCTCAACCACTGCACCACCAAGGAAGCCCCAATGTATTTTTTAACAGGTCTCAAATATTTTGGAGCACCCCTGAGAAGTTCATAGGTCCTCAAGTTTAAAATGATCTGCTTATGGGACTTCCCTGGTGGTCCAGTGGATAGGACTGCACTCCCAATGTGGGGGACCCGGTTCGATCCCTGGTCAGGGAACTAGGTCCTACATGCATGCCGCAACTAAGAAGTCCGCATGCCGCAGTGAAGATTCCACATGCCAAAACTAAGACCCAGAGCAGCCTAAATAAATATTTTTTAAAAATTCACTAAAATGATCTGTTTATAATTTTATAACACAAACAATCTATTACTAGAATATTATTATTTATCAAATATCATTTGCTCAGGGAAGCCTTCCCTGACCTTGAATATATTAGGTTCATCTGTTATATGCCCTCCTAGCAAACTTTGCTTCCTATGAGTATTTACATCAACTATAATTACATAATTATTTCTATTACTGTTCATGCACTATCTTTCTCCTCCGTTCGCCTATTGATTCCATAAGTGCAAGACTGACCAAGAGTTAAGAAATATTTGTTAAAGGAACGAATGGGTGAGAGAGTGAACCTGCGTCTTCTCACAGGGAATCTGTTTCAGGAGGAGGGTTTCATCACTGACAAGAGACTGAATGCTGAAAACTAAAAAGCATTCTTAAAATATATCCTCCCTCCTCTGCCTTTTGTTTGGGATATCTGCCTTTAACATGATCTGTACCTGTAGAGGTAGCAGCATGGTCTTCCGCAGACATAATGGCTGCTTAGCGTCCGGTCTTGGGTCTCTGGCTCTTCTGGAGACCCTGTGAACTACCTACTTGGCAAAGTAGTGGTGAATCTTTTGATTTACCACATAGAAATATATTTAAATCTTTAGCTGTTATATTCATATTTAAAAGATGCCCTGTATTTGTTCTGGAGTTTCCCCAAACATAGGATTGTTCACCTCACTAAAAAGAACTTTGCAAACTTAAAACTGGACCTTTTGAAAAAAAATAATGGTTTCAGTTTCTTGAGCACCTAACCAGGTGTCAGGAACTGTGGTACATTTCCCACATAATTGCACTAAATCCTCATACGATTAAATTTGTTTGTTTCTATCCCCACTTTACACATAAGTAAACTGAGCTTCAAAGTAGCTGTTCAGTGTCCACAGGAACAAGTAGCAGGGCCAGGGTCTGCACTCAGTCCTGGCTCCAAAGCTCAGCCTTCTCTGTTTTGATCGGCAATTTCATATGTTTCTGAATATTGCCTGCTACCTATGCTTGGGACACTTCTTTAATTCTTACGTTGAGTAGGATTGTGTTAGGCAGCATGTGTTGGAATGGAGTGGCTTAACCAAATAAGGTTTTGCTTTTCTTTGTAACAAGGCCAGAGGTCAGCAGTCCTGGGCTTGTGCAGTGGCTCCAGGGTCCTTCACTGGTGTCCCAGGTTCTTCCTGACTTTCCATCCCACCATCCTTGGGGCATGGCCACCTTCCTCACGGCTATTTCTTGGTTATAAGAAGGCTGCTCTCCTCCGGGCTGCACACACTGGCCCACACTGGGTATTAGCAATCTTTTGAAAACTGCTAACCCAATTTAAAACAAAAAAAGTCATTTTCTTTTTTTGTTGTTTTGCAATTTTTTATTAGTGAGTTTAAACCAGGGCATGTTTATTGGTTGTTTATGTTTCTTTTTAAAATAAACTACTTGGGAATTCCCTGGCGGTCCATTGGTTAGGACTCTGTGCTCTCACTGCTGAGGGCGTGGGTTCAATCCCTGGTTGGGGAACTAAGATCCTGTAAGCCGTGCAGGGTGGCCAAAAAAAAAAAAAAAAAGACTTTTAAATAAACTACTTATTTGTGTCATTTGCAGTTTTTTCTACTAGGTTGTACATCTGTTTTTTATTAACATCCTTTGTATACTTAGAATATTAGCCCTTTGTTATTTGATCATTTCTTGATTACAATTTTTTGTTTACTTTTTGATGATGTTAATGGAGTGTTTTTCTGTGTGCAGGTTTTAAATGTGCAGTCTTAGTATTTACACAGTCTTTTCCTTTATGGCTTCTGGGTTTTGAATTATGCTCTAAATATTTGCTCATATATTATTACAGTATTTTTATAGTTTTGTTTTTTATATTTAATTTTTAATTCATCTGTAAGATATTTTGGAATAAGGTATGAATCCCATTCATTTTAACTCAAGTCTGTGGCAGTAGCTCTTTACATGAAGAGGTGGGAAAAAAGGGAGAAACATACATAAAATGTCAGTCTGCAGCTATACCATAAAGCTGGAAGTTTTAAAAAATGGAATCTTAACTAATACTTTTGGAGGGGGTTAGACAAGGAGAAAAATCTTGAGTCACATGGTTTCCCAAAAGAACAAATTCAGAAGAATGACATGTGGCTAAGGAACTAATGTTTACAGGAAAAAATATTGAAATGTTAAAACCCACTTTTTGTGTGTGCTGTATAAACATTCAACTATGCCTATAGTCTGAGAAAGAATAAAGGAAATGTAAGTAAAATATCCAAATTTGGTGTGTCTCAGTTTTCTATTAATTTACTGAAATTAGAAGACATGCTATATTCTCTTGTGTTAAATAAAAAGTCATTTTACTAACCACATCTATTACAATGATGTGAGTGGTTCTACTTTTGAAACTTTAACATGTTGAAAACGACTGTCCCTGAGGATTAGTATCCCCATTAAGACACAAAGGAGTTGAAATGTGTGTATTTAACAGTTTTTCTGCATAACCAACCAAAGAAATTCTTACATTAGAAAGCCTGGACTTCAGATTTCCCAGGTGTCCGTGTGGGTGGTTCTTGGCTAGCCCGCCCAGAGTCAGGTCTCCTGGCAGCTCAGGCACAGCAGTGATTAACTGGGAGGAGAGAGTGAACACTTGATTGAAACATGGAGGGTCAATTCAAACTTTTTTCCATGTAGGCAAATCTTCTAATTCCCCCAGCTGTTTTATTTAGTGATTACATTTTTGATGAGAAGATAAGAATAACTTGATTTCCATTTCTTATTGGTTTGCTTCACTGGCCTTTTATGCCTTAGTGTACACTTTGGAACTTCATTTTCAGCAATTGAGATACTGTTTTGCAGGGAAATGACTCAACAGGTAAAGGAAGTTAAAGAAAAAAAATGTTACCATTTTACCAGAACTGACTTTCCTTTGAAGCTGCTGTCTAGGTATACAACGACAACGGATGGGGGTGAAGTCCAGACTTCTTACATGACCTCCACTAACTCTGTGCGGTGAGGGTGGGGAGCCTCTGACTGGCCCGCGGGGATGAAATCCCCAGTTCCCTACTGTCTTTCCCTGACACCACCCTGGCCGCGGTGTTGGGCCCCTTTGGTATAGCCTTGTGAGGGTGGAAATCTAGGCTTTCCACTCAGTCTGTGCTGGTGTAGGTCCAGGTGAGGTCACAGGTTTTTCTGTGGTGGTGTTTGGCTGGAGTAGAACAGTTATTGTCTAAATATGTGCCGTCTTTCTAGGCTTTTCTTAGGGTTTTCTTGGTCTGCAACATTGGCATTTCCTGATTGCTGGTTTCTTCAGCTTCCAAGCCTGAGATACACGAGGCAAAAAGAAAACCAAGAAACTCACCACTGGTCATCTTATGTTTATGTATAATCATTTGTCAGAACTGGCTCTATAAACTTTGGGTTATTGCACAAGTAAAACTCACTCTCAAGGTATGATAAATTGCTATAATTAATATTATTTAAATGGTTCTGATGGCTTGCATTTAGCTGGTTTTCCTACATACCCACCAGTGTATTTTGAATTAAAATGCTTAGTTATAGACTCTCCCCATTGCTAGCACCACTCCATTTCAGTGCTCACTTGAAATTTAGTCTTTCCATACAGGCGGCTGCTGGGGCCCTGAGGAGTCGAGAGAAGGAAATCCTTTTTAGTCTTAATGCTGAAAGAGCCACAGTCCTTCTAGCCTAGAGGGAATGGTAGCGAGGAGTTAAGGTAGTGAGGAAAGGCTGGGAAAAGAGACAGTTCCTTAGCTGTTCCAGAATGAAAGAAATGAAAATGCAACTGGTATATTTATAGTCAAATATACAAACACCTGCTCCTGATAAAACAAATGATTTGGAGATGATAGTTGTGATTCGGACTTACCACAGCCCTGCCTCCTGCTTCTATAGGTGTCTGAAGGCTCCTGGAAGCCCTCAAGTCTCTTAAAAAGAGTGATGTTTCTGTTGTCTTTAAGTGACATTGATAGAACTGCTCCCCAGCTCAGTGGCAATTTCTCTGGTAATTAGGTGCTAAATGCTGTCCATGGAGATAACAGGTGACATTCAACCCAAATGGGATGGAACTAACAGGTGGTTATGGAAACCTAAGACAAGTGCCATAGATGCTGTACCAAGGGGAATGGCAGAACCTCACACCCACATCTATGATCTGCATATTTTTTCATCATCATAATTTATAGGTATTAAAAATTCACATGCCAGAGCCCCTAAGGAATTACACAGCGTTATGAAAAGAACTGAATGTACAACTGGTAGATAATGATAAGGTTACTCACATTTAACTTCTTAGGCATATAGAGTCCAAATTTTGTTACTTTTTCTTTTTTAAAAGAGACTCAGAGTTACTTATATATAATTAAAATGCTCTAGAACCATTTGGTCATTGTTTATTCACTATCATACAAATTTGCCACATAACTTAAGGGTAACTGTTGGAGTAACTGTTTATAAAATAGGTTTTAAGGGTATGACCACTAAGTTTATCCTAATAAAAAGATTTTTTTAATAAGAAGAAATAACAGATTAGAAACAAATTGTGAAAAGAAAGTATTCTTATACAAATTTTTAAAAAATTAAAAGAGATTTCTGAGTTTTCCTTTAGTCGATATAAATTTCTTTCTCTGTTTTTTTTTTTTTTGGGGGGGGTGTTACGCGGGCCTCTCACTGCTGTGGCCTCTCCCATTGCGGAGCACAGTCTCCGGATGCGCAGGCCCAGCGGCTCACGGGCCCAGCCGCTCTGCGGCATGTGGGATCCTCCCGGACCGGGGCACAAACCCACGTCCCCTGAATCGGCAGGCGGACTCTCAACCACTGCGCCACCAGGGAAGCCCCTTCTTTCTCTCTTTTTAATACTTCAAATCCCTTCTTTACACTAACAATATACCAGAATCTCTGCCTGTTGTAGACCCTGGCATTAGGAAAAACTGTCTGATCTTTCTGAGTTCATTACCTGTGTTTCATAACTCATGGCATTTTGTGGGCTCCAGAAGTAGTATTTATTTCTACCAAAAGTTCACCAACTCATGAATATGGAACTCAGGTTCATCTAAAAGTCAAAACCAAAAGCACTTCTGCAAATACTGTTGATAGCTATTTCCATAGAATAATACGGAGCATAATATTCTTCAGTTCCTTTATACCTATAAAGGTAATGCTTCTGCACGGTAGAAGTAGAATAATTCCATGTCAATCTTACCAACAATTCATGGAGATCAACATAGTTTAGTTACACCATACATTTTTTTTTGAAGTATGGTTGATTTACATTTACATAACAGATTTACATAAAAACTTTATTTATTTATTTTTTTGGCCACACTGTGCGGCATGCAGGTTCTTAGTTCTCCAGCCGGGGATTGAACCTGTGCCCCCTGCATCGGGAGTGCAGAGTCTTAACCACTGGACCACCAGGGAAGTCCCTAGTTACACTATATATTTGATAACATGTAATACATATCTGTCATATGTGTAAAACATTAAGAGCATTTGTGTTCAATAAAACAATAGCCCAATTACAAATGACATTTTATTATTCAAATGACTTTATAATGTCAACACCAATGCTAATAAAAATAATATAATAGGCTGAACTCATCAATGGCACAGTTGTAATTCATTTGAAGTAAACCACATTTCAAAGTAAGCCTTTCGTAGATAAATGAAAATCCTCTATTTTGTAAAATTTTAATCTTTACCTGTTAAAGGCTGGGCAAGGCAAAGGCATCCCTACTAGCAGAGCAAGAAAAGCAGAGATGGAACAGATAAGTCACTGTACACGTTGCATGTGCTATGAGCACCTTTTTACTCCTGCAGGACTGAAAATTCTGGGTTTCCACATTCTTCATGCTTTAGCAATCAAAATAAAAGCGTAATTCATATCTAGGCTGATAAAAGACTTGTTTCCATTTAAAGTTGATGTTTCCCTTTTCAGACTACTTACAATTTAAAAGAAAGAAAATTAATTCTGTCTATTACGGTTTTTAAATATTGAGGTTGTGGGTTCTTCTCATATTGAATTTTAAGGGATGGTGCTTTGCTGTGTTTCTAGGCTATCAGACACAAGAAAGTTTAAACTCAATGAATTAGTACGAGGTTGGTAACATGGTGACCCTTTAAAACCAAAGACATACAAAAAGGATTTTTTTTCAAAGAATATTTTAACAAATAAGGGTTTGCTTTGTACATACCTACCATAGTTAAAGACAAAATTTAGATTAATTGTTATATTCAGGAAATAGGTACTTTATTAATTAGCCGTGTGTGTGTGTGTGTGTGTGTGTGTGTGTGTGTGTATGTGAAAGAGAGAGAGAGAGAGAGAGAGAGGAAGAATTTTCAGCTTAAGTAAGGCTCTAACCTGTGAATTTTCTAATTAAGTGAAAATACTGGTTGAGATATTTAGTTGTCTTACCAGGAATTGTAAGAAAAGTATACCTTACACATTCATGAGACACTGAAGTACATTGGTTAATAACCTCATAAGACATCTGCTTAAACAGATGTTTTAGTTGAGAAAACTGTAAACATGATTCTAAATTTACAAATATGTTGGTTATTCTTCCTTGCCTGGAAGGTTGAGCCAAAGTTTACGTAGATTAGAGGAAAGCCTGAGTCTGGAAAAATTCAAAGTATTCCATAAATGCAGATAAAGCAATACAATAAAGTAACTTGGCAATTATTTTAATAATTATTTACAAGGCCTCTGTTCCTTCTTTGCTCACATACAAGTGACCTGAGTTACTCCATCTTCCTGGTCAAACTGTCCATCATCTATTTCCCGCAGGACACTGTCACTGTTGCTGAACCCGGAGAAGCTGCTGTGCTGGGCCGGCCTCTTCTCCTTCATCCAGCATTCTCGAGAAGGAGCGAGGAGGCGCGCCTCGGGCGGGCTCCAGCCCTCTGCAGGGTGTGACAGGGCCGTGTCCAATCCGACGCTCCTACTCGTTACTTTGCTCCTGTCTTCACCTTTCACGTGCCGGCCGCCTTTCCTCTGAAACACAAGAGATTGGCAACCAGGAGTTAAAAGAATGGGCGCCGTCTTGTCCCGCTGGTCTAGTTCCCTGCCCGCTTCTCTTCAAGGGCCAGCTCGGGCCGCCCTTCACGTTCCCTCCTCCCCGCCCTCCAAGCGAAGGTGCGCTCCCCCCTCTGTTCACACCACTTGGTGGCTTCCTGGCCCATCGTTCTCCTCATCGGCGGGCGGGCTGTGTGCCCCTGTCTGGGTCCTCAATGACACCTCTGAGGAGAGGGACCTGCTGAGATCTTATCTGGGGGAGCAAAGCAGGTAGAGATACGCTAAAACCTCCATTTTCCTTCTAGGTGTTTGTCGGGATCTGAGCAGCAGAAAAAGTACCCCAGAGGCTACCTCTCCCCCATTTCTATAGGAATAGACTGCACAGGTGATTCACACTGAGATCATATTGGAATAAGGGGCACCTTTCTAGGTGGAGCAGACCCCTGTCCTTGTCCTGCTACAAGCCGCTTCTGCCTGACACAGTGGGATTGCTCAGCGGCGGGACCAGCTCCTGCAGACTGTCAGAGAAGCTGCGGGTATTTTCACTATGAAATATTGCTGAGGCCTGACCTCATCCTTGCTGCGGTTCGCAGTAGAAAGACGTGGTCTCTGCCAAGGTAACTTAAGTCAAACTAAGATATCTAAGTCAACAGACGGAGAGCTCAGGGAGAGAACTGTGGATCCTCAGACTCCTGATGAGCCTACAGGGGCTTCTTTAATACCGATAACATCCTTTTGGCTCTCGGAGCAGCGCCATGGCGGTAGGAAAGAACAAGCGCCTTACGAAAGGCGGTAAAAAGGGAGCCAAGAAGGAAGTGGTTGACCCATTTTCTAAGAAAGATTGGTATGATGTGAAAGCGCCAGCTATGTTCAATATAAGAAATATTGGGAAAACACTAGTCACGAGAACTCAAGGAACCAAAATCGCATCTGATGGCCTCAAGGGTCGTGTGTTTGAAGTGAGCCTTGCTGATCTGCAGAATGATGAAGTTGCATTTAGAAAATTCAAGCTTATTACTGAGGATGTTCAGGGCAAAAACTGCCTAATTTCCATGGCGTGGATCTTACCCGTGACAAAATGTGCTTCATGGTCAAAAAATGGCAGACCATGATTGAAGCTCACGTTGATGTCAAGACTACCGATGGTTATTTGCTTCGTCTCTTCTGTGTGGGTTTTACTAAAAAACGCAACACTCAGACTCGGAAGACCTCTTATGCCCAGCACCAGCAGGTCCGCCAGATCCGCAAGAAGATGATGGAAATCATGACCCGAGAGGTGCAGACAAATGACTTGAAAGAGGTGGTCAATAAACTGATTCCAGACAGCATTGGAAAAGACATAGAAAAGGCCTGCCGATCTATTTATCCACTCCATGATGTCTTTGTTAGAAAAGCAAAAATGCTGAAGAAGCCCAGGTTTGAATTGGGAAAGCTCATGGAGCTACATGGTGAAGGTAGTAGTTCTGGAAAAGCTACTGGGGACGAGACAGGTGCTAAAGTTGAACGAGTTGATGGACATGAGCCACCAGTCCAGGAATCTGTTTAAAAATCAGACTTTTAATGGTGACAAATAAAGACCTCATTTGTGCTAAAAAAAAAATACTGATAACATGACAGATATTAGATCATGATCATATACTCAGGCACAAAAGCTGAGTAAGGATAAATAAGATAAAGATAAAATTTAAAAAACATTAAAAAAGCCCAGTAATTTCCCAGATTACAAAGAGTTTATTTGCTTAAAGCTCATTTATATGTTAGTTGGGAACTAGGATTACATTTTCTCAAATGTGAGAACTAAATTTACTCAAAAAAAACTCAGAAAAATATATAGAAGTCAGATGCCTAGGCTAGTCTTACGAAAGTTTGTTAATCCATAGGTTTCTTGAACTATAGTGTATAAAATAGAAATGCATGGACTTCCCTGGCGGTCCAGTGGTTAAGACTCCATGCTTCCACTGCAGTGGGCGCGGCTCTGATCTCTGGTCGGGGAGCTAAGATCCCGCATGCCGTGCGGTGGGGCAAAAAATTAAAAAAAAATAAAAGTAAAAGGATTTCATACTGGCTTTCATGGCAAATATACCATGCAAACAGTGGTATTAAACTGAATTTTGCGGGCTACTGTGGAATGTAACCACGGTTGATGGCACTGTTTGTATAGGAAGATGCAGGCCTCAGTGTGTTGCATTGAAAGGAGTGTGTTGGCAGCTCATCTTTTTCTTGGCTGAGTTACTGGAGTCCTTGGACAAGTTGAAAGGAACAAGTCTGCAGTGGGTCCTGCCTCAATAAAGGCCCACTCTTACAGCCCAAGTCAGACATAGCTTGATGGTAGGGACATTTTCATTTGCATTCATCAAGTGCAAGTCTCAGATCTCAAATCTTTTCCCTTTTTATTCCCATTCACCAAATGTACTGAATTTAATACAAGCAGTGGAACCTGACAGACTTACTCTCAGGGTAGAGGATTTGAGAATGTCTCGTTCTCCCTGGCATTGGGACGCTGGTCAGTGAGGATATAGCCTTTTGGCTGCAGGCGGGGCTGACCGGTACTGCTCCTTTCTCAAGCCTAGCTACTGGCTCCTTTCCCACAGGCACAAAGGATGCATTCACTCCTGAATGACCTCTCCTGTTGACTGAATGAAATGGGAAGGAGGGGGAGCCTGGGAGCACTTGGCAGCCTGGATCTTTCCTTTTTCACCAGCCCCAGGGCCAAAGGTGAATTTTGCAATAAATTCCTTCTTGTACATCAGCCAATAGAGGCCAGCTCTCACATACTCAATGAGAATTTTCTTAATAAAAATTGGGTATTAAATAAGATAGTGACAGTAATTCACTTTTAAATAAGTATTAATAAGTAAACAGCCACCAAAATTTAAATATTAGAAGATGACAAAATACCTAACTCTATAAAAGATTTCAGAACAAACTCTATTCTTTTTTTACCAAGTGACTTTTAATAAATACATGTTCAGCAGTGATGTCACCTCCCTCACTCTACATGAAATAATAGCTTTTCCAACAAACCAAATTGCAATGTTCTTATAACTTAGAGTGTAGGAGACTGAAACATGACCAAGTCCTTGGAGATCATCTACTTTAATCCCTCATTGTACAGAGGTAAGACCCAGAAGGAAGATGGTATTTGTCCAAGGTCAGGGAGTAGCTGGCTTTGAACTGGAGCCGGAGTGTCTTACCTTATTTTTTTCACATTATCTGCTCTGCAAAAATATGAGTAGATTTGTGGTCAAAGATTTGTATGTTTCTCAAATAAAAGTTTCCAATTACAAAAATAGTACACGCTCAGTGTAGAAAACCAGGCAAAAATAAAGAAAAAAGCAAAACCCACCCACAAACCCATCTCACAGAGATACCACTGTTTAAATTTGGCATGTTTTACTATGTATTTGCATATGCACACATGGATGTGTACAGCTAGCTCACTTTTGCACTTAACACTCACTATATTTTGAGTATTTCACTATGTCAATAAAGAGATTTTTCATGCAACATTGCCAGACTTATTCATATAGGGTCTCACTTTCTTCTGATATTTTCACTGTAGAATGAGAGCAGATTCTACCAAGAGTTGCATGCAGATCTAATGCTACCCTTTGATAAAATCAATCAACTTCTTAGAATCATCCTCATTTACTAAAAATGAATGACCCATTTCAAATACACGAGACTCAGTGACAAACCAGTCTCAGGTAGGCTGTCCTACCAATGTATCTTTCATTTTCCACTGTTGACATCTTAAAAACAAAAGTAAAAGAACAAAGTCAGAATTATACCAGCAATCGTAAGACTTTGCATTGTCTTGGACAGTGTTATGATGGATAGAGTGGAAGAGTAGCTAAAAAATATGGTTTATAAAGTAATAAAAACATGGAGTGGACATTCAAGATTTCTCTTCCTTGTGTGTCTCAGGGTTGAAAGAGGAATAGGAAGCCACTGTAAGACTAAGTGTGACTCCAGTACCAGTTAGAAGAGTCCGAGCTTTTGAATCATGCAGAGAAACCCCAACCCTTCTTGCTCACAGAATATGTTCCTGAGTCATCCAAGCTTGGGGCTGTCAAAATCATTCAAACCTGGGAAGGGAAAAAGGTGTCGTGGACAACCATCTTTCCAGCTAGCTTTCCTATCCACCTTCCTCTCTACTGCAGTGTGGGCATGTGACCCAATCAGATCCAATCAGAGTCCTTCCCTGGGATTGCTATATTGACTCTAGGATAAAGAAGTTCTTTCTAAAAATTGAAGTATAATTGATTTACAATATTATATTAGTTTCAGGTGTACAACAGTGATTCAATATTTTTATAGATTATACTCTATTTAAAGTCATTATAAAATATTGGCTATATTCCCTGTGCTGTACAATATATCCTTGTAGCTTATTTATTTTATACATACATACATACATATTTTATATATACATTTTATACATAGTAGTTTGTACGTCTTAACCCCCTACCCCTATCCTGCCCCTCCCCCTCCTTTCCTCTCCCCTCTGGTAACCACTGGTTTGTTCTTTATATCTGTGAGTGTGCTTCTTTTTGTTATATTCATTTGTTTGTTTTATTTTTTAGATTCCACATATAAGTGATAACATACAGTATTTGTCTTTCTCTGTCTGAGTTATTTCAAGAAGTTCTTTCTTTTTGATGAGGTGGCCATACTCACCTCATAAGAAGCCCTCTGCACATACATACGTAGAAGCTGAAACAAACAGAACATCCTGGGGCTGTTGAATCTCTGGAATCAGTCCCTGAGGCACTGTTTTTGGTAGCTCTCTTTTTGATATTATGAGCTATGCCAGAATCCTTCCCACCTAGAAGCCAATAAATTCCCTTATGGACAGCGGCTAATCTGAGCAGGGTTTCTGTCCCTTACACCCCAAGGGACACCAATAAGTCATGTGGAAACAAGTGTGGGTGGCCCAGAAGAGGGCTACTCTCCAGCCTGAACACTGCTCTGTGGCTGCGGTTGAGCCCTCGTCCCTTCTGCACACACCAGTAAGAAGCCCATTTGCTTTGAGTGAAAAGCATTCCCTAGATGAAGGACTTCATTAATGATAAAAGCAAAATGCTTTCATTTTTATCTATACATGATGTTCTTTGAGGTACCTGACATCTTCTATTTATACTGCCACCAAATTAGATTTCACATAGACTTCAACTGAGGATACTAACAGCTAGTGAATGAAATATGACCCTATGACTTTCCAATAATTTCAAATGACTGGAAAAGTAAGAACAAAGTTTGATTAAATAATTATCTTACCATGCAGTAAGGAAAGAAGTTAATGTATATGTTAAACATTTCTTAGTATTCATGTGATTTTTTTTTTATTATTATTATTTTAATTTATGAATTTATTTATCTTTGGCTGCGTTGGGTCTTTGTTGCTGCACACAGGCCTTCTCTAACTGTGTCTTGGGGGGGCTACTCTTTGTTGCGGTGAGCGGACCCCTCACTGCAGTGACTTCTCCTGTTTCAGAGCACAGGTTCTAGGCACACAAGCTTCAGTAGCTGTGGCACATGGGCTCAGTAGTTGTCGCTCGCCGGCTCTAGAGCACAGGCTCAGCAGTTGTGGCGCACGGGCTTAGTTGCTCTGCGGCATGTGGGATCTTCCCGGACCAGGGCTCGAACCCAGGTCCCCTGCATTGGCAGGCAGCCTCTTAACCACTGTGCCACCAGGGAAGTCCCCATGTGATTTTATTTATAGTTACCGTCAAAAGATCTAATTCAGAACATTTCTGTGACTGCAGCTCCTTCACTTCTGGGTTTGTATTAGAGAAATGATTCAATAGATGTGCCCAAGAAGTCTTTACCACTTGAAATCATTCGTTTTGAGATACATTTTAAAGATAAGAAAATAATTTGAATGCAAAACTTCTCTAAAGGAGAAAAACAAATGTAAATTGGAACCATTTAAATTTAACTCCTGTCTCCCAGGGTCTATTCTCTCTATCTTTCTTTTAATAACAGAACTCTGCACCCACCTCACCACCAATGCCTTGCAATTTTTAGCTGGGCATGTAGTATTTCACTATGGTACCAGCACATGGTTGCCCCAATTACATTTCCCAGCCTCCCTTGCAGATGCTTGTGGTGACATAAAGTTCAGGCCAATGGGATGTGAGAAGAAATATGTCTGTGACTTGGGGGTCAGTGCCTTAGAAGCATGCCTGGAATTTCCTACTTCTTGCTGGCTGGACACAGCAATGAGTGAAGAAGCAGTCCTGGGTCCAGAGGCAGAAGCCAAATGTTGAGGGTGGCAGAGCTGACCAGTCATGATGCAGAGCTTTGCCCACCCTGGATTGCCTGCCCATCTTTAGATAATTATGAGAGAGACCCTTCTGTTGTATTTAAATCATTCTAATTGGTCTTTTTGGCATAGCATCTTAGTAACTAATTAGTTACCACTTAATAACTAACAAAAAAATTGTTGGCAACTAATTCTTTTTAGCTTAATTTTTCCCAACTTTCCAATTATGAAAAATTTCAAATATACAGAAAGTTTAAAGGATACTACAATGAACCTACTACCTAGTTCAAAACTTGTTAATATTTTCCATATTTGCTTTATATATATATAAATATGAACATATATATATATATGTTCATGTGTGTTTTTTTGAACGTCAAAAAGCATCAATGCACTACATTCCTACATATTAGCTGAAGGTAATTTTTAGCTGGAGAAAATGGAGGGTCAGTAGGAGTTTCTGGATTTTTTCTTCAGTTTCTCCATAGAGTTAGTGTTTAATCATCTAGTATTGAAAGAAAAACATTCCTATGAAAACAAAAGCAACATTCCATGTGACCAGGTGCTGTGCCCAGCCCCCTACGTGTTTTCTAACTGAATCCTCCTCCCAACCCTGTGGTAGGTACTAACATTGTCCATTTTACAGATGAGGACACGGAGGCTTGGACAGCCTGGCAGAAGCTGTTTGTACACACACACACACACACACACACACACACACGCACGCACACACACACACACACACACACACACACACACACCCATCCCCTGGAATCCCTTTCATGGTTTGTTGTCTACCCCTAAGAACACCACTGGATGGAAACCCTACTCTGAGTCAGGGGAAACTAAATACTTTTAAATGACCTGTTGTTTCTTATAAATAATTATCAAAGGGAAATGGGCTGAAGAATTTAACTGAAATAAAGATTTTTAGGTAATAGAAAAATCTGATGAGTTTTTTACTTGAGTCAAAGAAACAGAAAAGTTAAGAAAGAAGATCTTGGAAGAAAAATTGAGAACATTTAATAGATGGAGGTAAAATCCTGGTCAGAGTCTCTTACCCTGCTTAGCGTAGCAATCACTTCCTTGAGTCTATCAAGAGCCCTCCCCCCAAAATAAAGAAAAAAAATTTTAAATAGATAAAAGGAAGAGCAAGATAAAAAGAACCTTGCTTTCGGGGCTTCCCTGGTGGCGCAGTGGTTGAGAGTCCGCCTGCCGATGTAGGGGATGCGGGTTCGTGCCCCGGTCTGGGAAGATCCCACATGCCGCAGAGCGGCTGGGCCCGTGAGCCACGGCCGCTGAGCCTGCGCGTCCGGAGCCTGTGCTCCGCAACGGGAGAGGCCACAACAGTGACAGGCCCCCCCCCCAAAAAAAGAGAAAAAGAACCTTGCTTTATTTATACTACAGAGCCTCATGTAGAGGAAATGGAGGTTAACAATCTCATTATACTTCATAAAAATTCCATTATCCAAGGAGAGTTTTTACTGAAGGACAAAGGTATAAAAAATATAGCCTATGTGATTTATAAAGCATGCAATCTTTCATAACATTTTTATTTTATTTTTAAATTAAAAAAATAAAATTATAAAGCATACAGTCTTTTAAATTTTAAATTTAAAAGTAAATATGTAAAAGTGTAAAGTTCTATGAATTTTAATACATGTGTATAAATTTGTGTACAAATCATAATCAGGACACAGAACAGTCCTATTATCCCGCTCAAAACCCCCCATGCTATCCCTTTATCACACCCTTCCCCAAACCCCAAATCCCTGGCAAGCCATGATCTGTTATCCACAGTACAGTTCTGTCTTTTTGAGGATGTCATATAAATAGAATAGCACAGGGACTTCCCTAGTGGTGCAGTGGTTGAGAGTCTGCCTGCCAATACAGGGGACATGGATTCGATCCCTGGTTTTGGAAGATCCCACATGCCTCGGAGCAACTAAGGCCATGTGCCACAACTACTGAGCCTGTTCTCCAGAGTCCGCGAACCACAACTACTGAGCCCACACACCGCAACTACTGAAGTCCATGCGCTCTAGGGCCCAAGCACTGCAACTACTGAACCTGCGTGCTGCAACTACTGAAGCCCAAGCTCCTAGAGCCCGTGCTCTGCAACAAGAGAAACCACTGCAGTGAGAAGCCCATGCACCACAATGAAGAGTAGCCCCTGCTCGCCACACCTAGAGAAAGCCCGCATGCAGCAACAAAGACCCAATGCAGCCAAAAATAAATAAATTAAAAAAAAAAAAAAAAAGAATAGTACAGTCTATAACCTTTTGAGACTGGCTTTTTTTTTTTGGCTGCACCATGCAGCTTGCAGGATTTTAGCTCCCCAACCAGGGATTGAACCCAGGCCCCGTCAGTGAAAGTGCCAAGACCTAACCACCGGACCACCAGGGAACTCCCTGAGACTGGCTTCTTTTAATCAGCATGCTTTGTGAGGTTAATCCACGCCATTGTGCACATGAGAGTGCATTTGTTAGTGGTATTTCATTGTATGGAAGTACCACAGCCGTTTGTCCATACACCTGCTGAACACATTTGGATTTTTTCCAGTTTTTGGAGATTATGGATAGAACATATAAACATTTATGTGTAGCTTTTTGTGTGAACGAAAATTTTTATTTCTCTAGGGTCCATGCCCAAGAGTGGGATTGGTGGTCGTATGTAAGTGTATGTTTAACCCCATGAGAAGCTGCCAAACTCTTTTCCAGAGCGGGTGCACCATTTTGCATCCCCACCAGCAGCGTTTGATAGTTCTGATTGCTCCTCATCCTTGCTAGTTCTTAGTGTTGTCAATATTTTTTAATCTTAGTCATTCTAGTAGATGTATGGTAGTGCCTCATCATGGTTTTTATTCGCATTTCCCTTAATGACTAATGATTTAAATGTTTTTTTATGTGCTTATTTCTCATCTACATATCCTCATTGGTTAGATGTCCAAGACTTTTAACTATTTTTTACCTGCATTGTTTATTTATTTTTTAACTTTTGAGAGTTCTTGATACCTTCTGGATACAAGTCCTTTGTCATATACGTGATTTGCAAAGTTTTTTTTTCCTCCCAGTCTGTGGCTTTTCTATTATTTTCTTAGTGTTATTCACAGAGCAAAAGTTTTAAATTTTGATAAGGTCTAATTTATCAATTTTTTAAAATGAATTATGCTTTTGGTGTCATGTCTAAGAACTCTTTGCTTAGCTCCAGTTCAGAAGATTTTCTCCTATTAATTTTTTTCTAAAATTTTTCAATCCTAAAACAAACTATCTTTCAATAGCTTAAAGAAAATTGAGGCAGTAATTAGGAGTATAAATATTTTGAATTGATATTTTCCGTATTTAAAAAAATTCTCAAGCTATCTAGAATATTGTATAAAAACATATTTGTGGACTATAAACAAATTCCAAACGTAAAGGTCTTTATAACTTCAGAAGAAAAAATTCCAATCACATGATGTATTTCCACTAGAGAAAATTAAAAGAATTTACAAATTGGTTTCCTATTATAGCTATTACATACTTCAGCTCCAGACTGAACCACCTACATGTTCTGCCTTGAAATAATCTCAATATCCTGAGATTTCCTGCTAGGAAAATTAAAGATTTATCAAAGGAAGAAATAGTAAATCCCTTTAGAAGTAGAATTCTAAGCTATAAAATATATTACTCCTGGGCTTCTCATTGATGAAAACTGACCATTTATGTACTTCCTTACTATTATATAAATGAGCCAGAAATTTTATATTACAATGGATATAAATATAAAGATTACCCAAAGAAAAGCTACCACTAGACTACTGAATGGTATTTAAAGTTAAACAAAAAAAGCTCAAATATTTTCAGGGAATCAGAGAACTGATATCTAACCCTAAGAAGGGAGACCATGAAGCAGCTGAATTTGGGTCTTATATCTTCACAAACACCAATTCCAGGGCCCTCAGTTAGTCAAAATCCCATGAGGCTGTGAATTCTGTTGATCTTTCTCAAAAATGATGGCTGTTTGCAGAATATTTAAAAAAAAAAAAAAGAAAAGAAAGAGAAAAGAAAAGGCTGTAGCATGGTGAGAAGTTGCTTTGGGGAAGGAGAAAGAAGAATGAAAACCTTTTCTGGCCATTCTTTACATAGATCCACCTTGCTTCTTCTTAACCGAATATTTCTTAATGAACTCGTGAACTTGAGCCACTCTCACCGGGGTTGGGAGGCCCTGCTCACCTGTGGGCTCTAATTCAGTCTTTCTAAAATCTGTGTACTTGATCACTCTGCTCTCCTCCCATGGGAGGAATATCCTATCCACCTTTCCGCCTCTCTACCTGCTTACCTATGGAACCAGCTAGAGTCTTTCCAAAATTAATGTGAGACAACGTAGCATGGCTGCATTACATACACTGTCAGTCTAGCTTTGCTAGTTTAGAAAACTTGAAAGTTTTCTAAAACAATATTTTCTTGATATACAGAAAAAGAATCACTTCAAATAATTTTCTGGTCTATTTGCAAACTTCCTGTTTTGAAGGTTATGCTTTAATTAATTAATGCACAGATTGCTTCATTCAATGATACTATTCTAGGTGTGAATCTGGTAGGGGTCTATTAAGGATAAGGTGACTTGAGGCTCAGTAGAGCCCTTCAGCAAAGGGCTGAAAAATTATGACCTTGAGGAGACAATACAAAAGTGCTGTCAGAAGTCAAGATAGACAAGATCACACAGATATCACGCACATTCACTTATAAGGCTTATAACTGTGGAGAGGAAAAAACTTTTCCTCTATCATCTTATGTTCAGTCTCTCAGACCAACAAATTAAACTAAAAAAAAAGATTAATAGGAGAAAAGGTTTGTTTTGGGTGCACATGGCGGCTGCACAGAGAAGTGAAAACCCAAACAGGCAGTTAGACCGGGAGATTATATATCATTTTACAAGGGGTGATAAATTGTGGTGAAGTGACTAGACAAAGGAAAAGGGGTTTGGGCTTCTAGGGGCAGTAGATTGTGGGAAGGCAAGTATTTGGGGAAACTAAGGGAAAAGAAGGCTTTAGTAAGGTTTGTTTGTGGGGACTACAGTCTGTGTTGTTTCCAGTGATAAGAGTCATCTCTGGTACAGGAGAGGGAGGCAACTTTACAAATGGAAATTTCTTTCACCTTTTAAAAGGGAAATTTATGCTCTGCTTTTGTCAGAAAGGGAGAGGGTAGAGAGGTCCTCCTGTGTCTGCTGTTTTTTAATTGCCTTTAGCTCAAAATAGTAACCCTTATGCCCAAGTGGCATATTTTAGAGTAATATTCTGGTCCCCTTCAGAACTGTCTCACATGCCTGTTTGCTGGCACATTTCCCTTGTTATATGCTGGTTCAGAAGACTGTTTCCTTATCAACTCCACACTTCCTCATCTGTTCACCATTTAGAATTACAAAGAGAGTTTAAGGCTTAAATGCTTCAGTGTAACATTTAGTTCATAAAGCATCAATTTTACTCACTTCCGGTGTTTGAGTGGCTGAATTCCACATAACTGGTCTCTGAAGGAACACAACCTGCTTTGTAGCCAAATTCCCTTCACTGCAAATTAAAACAATAGCATTAGTATTTGTAAATTAGTAATTCTCTCTATATTTCACACTTGGCTAGAATGTTCCCCATGTGTCCTTTGTAGAATAATCTTCTGATCCAACAATAACTAGGAAATATGATTCTATATAAGTTGCAGCAGATAAAACAGGGGAAAAAAATCCCTAAAAACTAAATATGGTCGTTACAAAAGAAATTTTTTTTTTTTTTTTTTTTTTTCAGCACGCAGGCCTCTCACTGTTGTGGCCTCTCCCGTTGCGGAGCACAGGCTCCGGACGCGCAGGCTCAGCGCCCCCTGCATCGGCAGGCGGACTCCCAACCACTGCGCCACCAGGGAAGCCCCACAAAAGAAAATTTTAACGTTTAAAACTTGTCATCTTACTGTGCTAACATACTTAGTTTCATCTCTTTGTGTCACCTCCTACTCTTTTATCAACATGTGTATTTCTGCATGTCTATAACTTCTGCGTATTTGCATTCTGTATTCTATGCTTACCCTTTTTCTTGTTTGTACAGTAGGATGATATTCTTAATAGCTGCATGATATCCCAAAGAATTAAGATACCAAAATGTACTAAGCCTTTCCTTTATTATTGTAAAATTAGGCTGTTTCCAGTTTTCTGCTAATTATAAATAATGCTGTTATAAAAATATGTACAGTCTTCCTTATTCTTTATGACTTATTTCCTTGAGATAAATTCTCAGGAGTGGGATTATTAGGCCAAAAGGGTATGATTTAAGCTCCCTGGTATGCACTGTCAAATTTGTCTCATAAAAAGAAGAGACCAGTGTGGGCTGCCACGTGTGAGAAATTTTATATACACTTTCCATTGAGGGACTTCAGCCACAGCTATTTTCATTTTCAGATGCTTCTTTGTAGTCAGCTACTCAATATTCTCCTTATTTAACTACCATCATGGCAAATTACCCCTTGCCAAAGACTACTTGGGGTTTGGATTTCTCTGAAATGCTTTTCACAGAGTCTCCATGGATTTATGGGGAGGAGTGTCTGTAGTTAATGTTGCTCAGTTACGACTTTTATTATGCAAAAAACCCAAACAAAACCTCACTATTAGCTGCATTTTATGCTGAGCTCCTTTTCTGGAAAACAAATGCAACATTGAAACTCTGGCCTTAGTGGTCAACCCCACACCATTTGAAAACCCCAAACTTACTGATACTATTGAATTTTGAGAAACCGCAAATCTTCCCACAAAGTGGTAATGAGAGACTGCTACTTTTTTATCTTTATTTTAAAAAGACTGCGTCTAGTCTAATCTTATTTTAGTTTGACTCAATCTCTGATTAGAAGAAAAGACTTGTTGTGAAATATATCCTAACTTTTGGGAACAACTTGAATCATCAGGAGACATCAGTTATGACACAGGTAGGGACTAGCGGTGTATAGAACAGGCTGGTTTATTTGGGAGGCTGGGAGGATACTCGAAAGGCCAGTGGCTTTGGAACCAGATGAGCCCTGGGTTCAAGTCTCAACTCTACTGTAAAACAAAGAATGTTGCCCACCACCCAGTTCTACAAGAATCAAGTCATTAGTCACTGCAGCCACTAACCTACAATTCACCGTGAAAGGAATTCCGGTGAAGGCACTCGGTGCTCTGGAAAAACAAGCCCTTACATAGCTAGAAATATTTCAGGAGAAATTTTTTTATGAACCTGGATTCTTACATCTTCCCATACTTAGAAAAGATCTAACGTCATTAACTGAGATACCTGTTCCTCATGACTAACCTTCTACCTGATGTGTGTCTGATTGCACGTGACCCTTCTCCAAAACAACAAATATATACTGACCTGCCCGCCTCACCTCTTGGGAGCAGTTCCTCAGAGCTCTTTGAGAGACTGTATCCTGGGCTAGAGTCCTTAGTAAGTCCCCAAATAAAACTGAAACTCACAGCTCTCATTTCATGTTGGGGTTTTTTTTGCCATGACACTACAATAGCCGACGATACCACCTCATAGCTGGTGACTTTGGCAAAGTTTCAAAATTCTCTTACATTTCCTATCAGGGCCTTTGTGATGGTTAAATAAGTCAGTGTGTATGAAGAGCCTCTACCGTGCCTGTCACTGGAAGGAACACAGCAAATGGGATTTCCCTCCAGTTCCTCCATTCGTTTAATGAAATGTGGGGTGGGTTAAGTGGGAGGAAAATATCTCAGAATTAAGAATATCTTCCAGAGAAAATAGTCAAGGGAAAGGGGACACAAGAATAGAGAAGACAAAAGGCTTCCTAGGTCTTTTTACCTCTGCGAAGCTCATTGACACTCAGTATGAATCTTTTAAGATTTAGCTCTTCCTTCTCCTCCTCACAAAACGTATTACTCAGGCACATCAGCCTATAACAACTCTAGCTTACAGAATTTTATGTTAATTAAAAAAATTAAAATGTCCCATGTTATGCCCAAATTTAAAAACAATTCACTCCTTGCCTCCCCCCATTGCTTCAGTGAAGGGAGAGATTTCTTAAACAATACACCAAAAAGGGTAAAAATTGATATATTTGCATATTTTAAAATTAAAAACTTCTGCTAATCGAAAGACATCATAAAGAGTAAAAAGACAAGCCACAGAATCAGAGATCATTGCAACACACGTAGCAAATAAATTAAGTCTCATCCAACATCTATTTAAAAACTCCTATAAGTACAATTTTAAATGTGGGCAAAAGACTTAAGCAGGTACTTGACAAAAGAAAAATCTCAGTGGTCAATAGACATATGAAAATGCGCTCAATTTTAGTAGCAATTTGGTAAATACAAACTAAAACCACCCTGAGATCATACTATCTATACAGTTACCAGAATGACAAAATTTAAAAGTATGACCAATTTTTTGTTGGAGCAATGGGAACTTTCACATCCTGCTGGCGGGAGAGTAAGCTGCAATATTCAACTTGGAAAGAGTCTGGCATTTATATCTAATAAAGTTAAAGAAGTGCCCTGTGAGCCAGCAATTCCACTTCCTGGTCTACACCCTGGAGAAACTCATACCTACACACGACATGGATAAATCTTACAATGCTTTTCTTTTTAATTGAATTTTTAAAATTTTATTATTTTATTTATGGAAGTATAGTTGATTATATGACAATATTATGTTAGTTTCAGGTGTACAACATAGCAATTCAATATTTTTATAGGTTGTACTCCATTTAAAGTTACTACAAAACAGTGGCTGTATTTCCCTGTGCTGCACAATATATCCTTGTTGCTTATTTATTTTATACATAGTTGTTTGTAATCTTACAATGTTAAGTGAAAGAGGCAACATGTGGAAGAATATATATAATTCCATTTTTAAAAATTCAAAACAGGCAAAACTAAATCGTACTGTTTAGGGATTCAAAGGTGAGTGGTAAGACTATTAGGCAAGATAAGGAAGTGATTATCTTAAACGTTGGGGTAATATTGCCTCTGCGTGAAGGGAGTGGGTGTGATAGGGAAACACATGGGGTACTTCTAGGGTGCCAGCAATGTTCTCTGTCTTGCCCGGTGGTAATTACACAAGTGTTTGTAGAATTATAATTATGCACATTTGTGTTTTATGCACTTTCTATATGCATTTTATTAACAAAATTGTTTTAAGAGTATATGTAATGCTGATATGTAGGAGAATGGTTGTGGATTTATACATGATAAAAATTCTCCCTCCCCTTTTACATTTATTGTTTTGGTAAAATCTGTATTGAATTCTACTTTTTTTTAAATTGAGGTATAGTTGATGTACAATATTATGTAAGTTTCAGGTGTACAACATAGTGATTCACAATTTTTAAAGGCTATACTCCATTTATAGTTATTATAAAATAACTTGGCTATATTCCTTGTGCTGTACAATATGTCCTTGCAACTTATTTATTTTATACATCGTAGTTGTACCTCTTAATCCCCTACCTCTATCTTGCCCCTCCCCCTCCCCTTCCCCCTCGCCGTCCCCTCTTCCTACTGGTATCCACTAGTTCTCTGTATCTGTGTGAGTCTGTTTCTTTTTTGTGAGACCTATGAGTTTTAAATTAGGAGAGGTCTTTAAGAATTCATTCACCTGTACCTACTTTTCCTTGAATATATCCTGCACTTTGCTGACTCTGCTATGTGCTTATGGTTGCCAGAACGAGGAGATACTTTGTGGTATTCATACTTCCACTTTACATCTTCTGTGCTCATAGCAGACATCATTAACTGATCACGTTCTTTTCTGCTGATCCTGGTTTTAGAATCCTTGTTTTTATGGTGTTTAGGCAGCCACTACCCACAGGCCAGTGCTGCTGGTCTATTTATTGTTTGACACCTATTTATTGTTCCTGGTTAGCCCTATCTGCCACCAGAAATATTCGCTCTAGAACTACTTTTGGAAGCTCTATTCTTTCTTAACGGTGCCTGCACCTCAGACTTCTCAGCCCCCACAGACCTCCTCTCCTCTTTCACTAATGTCCTCTACCATGTTCACCTGCCTTACACTCCACTTTTTTCATTATTGCTTCCCCAAGGAAACTTTTTATACATTTTCTCCCGAATTCCTTCCCCTTGCCCCATTAAATTTTAATAACAAAGATATGCCATGTATCTGTCTATGTACTGTGACCTTTTGGAGAGCCACAAACCTTTGTAATATCTAAGATTTTTTCACCTCCCCCATAACCAGTTTTCACCCTCTTGTGGTAATGTCACCTCTATTGAGAATATATGCTCTAGACCACTGTTCCACATTCGTTATTTGTGACTGTATTGTCTCTCCAAGTAGATTATGAGTTCCTGGAAGCCAGGGTCTGCCCCTGGAGCAGGTAAAATATTGCCTTATACATACCAGGCACTCAATAAATATTTGAGTTGAACTGAAAGAACTTTGTTTAAAATAAAATGCAAGAATGTGAATCGGTTTGAATACGAACTGATCTGGTTTCAAATGAGTGGCTTATTTGCAAGTGCTTAGTCACTTGTGAAATAAAAATCTTGTAAACAGATTCCTTTATGGCTTCAAAATCCATTAGACTAGAGAAAACAAAATTGTTAGGTTAATTTGTATTTTCTGATTAGTTTTGCATCATCTTATACATTAATTAATTGCCATGGTTTAAAACTGAGTTCCCTTACTGAGTTTATGATTAATTTCTCTACACAAAACTTCATTCGTTTTCTTGTCCCAACCCTGTTCCCCTCAGGATTGAGGCATATCAAGGAAAGGGGCAGGGGGGCTTCCCTGGTGGCACAGTGGTTAAGAATCCTCCTGCCAATGCAGGGGACACAGCTTCGAGCCCTGGTCCGGGAAGATCCCACATGCTACAGAGCAACTAAGCCTGTGCGCCACAACTACTGAGCCTGTGCTCTAGAGCCCGTGAGCCACAACTACTGAAGCCCACGTGCCGCAACTACTGAAGCCCACGCACCTAGAGCCCGTGCTCTGCAACAAGAGAAGCCACCGCAATGAGAAGCCCGTGCACCACAACAAAGAGTAGCCCCCGCTTGCCCCAACTAGGGAAAGTCCATGCCCAGCAATGAAGACCCAACACAGCCAAAAAACAAACAAACAAACAAATAAATAAATAAAATCTGTAAAAAAAAAAGAAAAGGGGGGGTGAAACCAAGCAGGACCCCGTGGGGCCTTTTAGGTACAAAAGCCCCTCTGTGTCCCCTGTTTCTTGTTTGTAGAACAAAAGGCTTTAGTTTTCTAGGTCTTTCCTGAGTTCTAGAGATCAGACACAAGCAGTTAAAGATTAGGACAAGAGGCACAGGACTCTTAGTTCTTCCAGAAGGGATATCTGATGCATATCTTTAAGTTGTTCTGTAGAAATTAAGACCCCCCCACCCAGGTGGAGGATGGTGGCCACATGCTGACCACAAGCAGGGAGACCCCAAACTGGTTGGAACCAGAAGGTTGAGATTCCCAAAACATCGCCCTGTTACCTCACCACCAACCAATCAGAATGTCCATGAGCTGATCATGCACCCTACAACCCTCTCTCCTAACACTGTCTTTAAAACCCTTGCCTGTGGGCTTCCCTGGTGGCGCAGTTGTTGAGAGTCTGCCTGCCGATGCAGAGGACGCGGGTTCGTGCCCCGGTCCGGGAAGATCCCACATGCCGCAGAGCGGCTGGGCCCGTGAGCCATGGCCGCTGAGCCTGCGCGTCCAGACCCTGTTCTCCGCAACGGGAGAGGCCACAACAGTGAGAGGCCCGGGTACCGCAAAAACAAAACAAAACAAAACCCTTGCCTGAAAGCCATCGGGGAGTTCGGGTCTTTGGAGCATGTTCTCCTTGCTTAGCACCCTGCAAATAAACTCTTACTTTGCTGCAAACATCTGCTGTTAGCTTGGCTTTCTGCACCATGGGCACATGAGCCCTTGGCTCGGTAACGCAACTCAGAAATAAATGAGTAAAATCCTGCTTTTAAAATATGAAGTAGGGCTTCCCTGGTGGTGCAGTGGTTAGGAGTCTGCCTGCCACTGCAGGGGACATGGGTTCGAGCCCTGGTCCGGGAAGATCCCACATGCTGCGGAGCAACTAAGCCAGTGTGCCACCAACTACTGAGCCTGTGCTCTGGAGCCCGTGAGCCACAACTACTGAAGCTGATGCGCCTAGAGCCCGTGCTCCGCAACAAGAGAGGCCGTGATAGTGAGAAGCCCGCGCACCGCAACGAAGAGTAGCCCCCGCTCGCTGCAACTAGAGAAAGCCCACAAGTAGCAACGAAGACCCAATGCAGCCAAAAATTAAAAATAAATAAAAATTTATTTTAAAAATATGAAATAAACTTTACTTTTTAAAAGTAGAATTATAAAATTAAATTTTAGCTTGCACCTTTGTAAGCTAGTCCTTAGTCACGAAGTTCCTTTGCCTTATGACCTTCATTTGTTTCTCAGGTATCAGTGCACATGTTAAAGACAAAAAAAGGCACTTCCACAATTTAGCTCCTCCCAACCCCTCCTCCTGACAAAATGTTAGAAATTTAAGTTCAGATAAAGAAGTGTGGTAACTAGAAGTATATGTAATAGACAAATTGACTATTTCTAAAAAAAACGTGGGCCTTATAAAAATGCTGCTCACTGCAAGATTGCTACAAGCTTAACTCACAATGGAATTACATAATACTGTGTCCACAGAAGTTAAAGCAGAAAGGGAAGAGACTGTCATGAAAATGGACCAAACGTGAAACCCTCGACTCTCCCTCTACTGTATATAAATAAACAATTCCTGCCTTGGCTGCCACTTGGGACTTAGAGGAACTTATTTGTGCACTTAAGTGTCTCAAATAACTGCAAAGACTTCTAGTGCTTCTGAGCTGTGGTGACCACAGAGCTGTGGAGCCTTTTCCCTCAGGGGCTGCAGAAAATGGAAGAGGGGGCGGGGCGCCTGACACCACAGTGAGCAGAGGATTTTCTCTTTTTGTTGTTCACATCTTGTCCTTTATGACTAGAATTTTTTTTTTTTTTTTTGGCTGTGTTGGGTCTTCATTTCTGTGCGAGGGCTTTCTCTAGTTGTGGCGAGCAGGGGCCACTCTTCATCGCGGTGCGCGGGCCTCTCACTATCACGGCCTCTCTTGTTGCGGAGCACAGGCTCCAGACGCACAGGCTCAGTAGTTGTGCCTCACGGGCCCAGTTGCTCTGCGGCATGTGGGATCCTCCCAGACCAGGGCTCGAACCCGTGTCCCCTGCATTGGCAGGCAGATTCTCAACCACTGCGCCATCAGGGAAGCCCTATGACTAGGCTATTTAATATTCTCTGTACAGTGTAACTTGATTTATTGTACCAAAAGCCCCCGCCTTTAAATTCTGTCTTCTGAGATATAAATGAGCGTGTACACTTTTCTTCTATCTTGTGTTCTAAAATGCTTTCTTTTCCAATGTTAGGTTATAATTCCATATTTCTGCACGTGCATCAGAATCACCTTGTATTCTTGTTAAAATGCACATTCCCCATTCCCTGCCCACCCCAGATTATTACTGGGGAGAGGGGAGCTGATCTGAGGTGACCAAACAGAGGGAACTTTGGCTTCTCCTTCCATTTTCTTCTGGAGATTATTTTAAGGTCAGCAATATTAGCTGCTTGTTCAGCTAATTTGATCCTCTACCAGATTTGCCCTGAAGAATTTAATGTAAATTTTCACCTTGATTTTTTTGAAAAGGATTGGGCCTATTTGTATAGTTAATTATATAGTGATAAGGATTAAAAAGGGATTCTGGCAAGTTTTCAGGGCTGATAACAATAACCCTTGAATAAGGTAGTGGTATCAGATTACCACATCTTGATGTTTCCATGGTAACACAGCTTTAAACCTCAGTGGTATGGTCTTGCCTAAGGTAATGGAGCCAACAACCTTAACCTAAAGGACACTCTGGGAAAACAACTTTCTGCAATCTGATAACAGGATGTATTTGTTTGTTTTTATTGAAGTCTAGTTGCTTTATAATACTGTGTTAGTTTCAGGTGTACAGACAGTGATTTAGTGTTTTTGTGGATTACATTCCATTATAGGTTATTACAAAATAATGAGTATGTGAGCAGATAGGGTGGTTGGGGGGGGTCCCCAGAAAAAGAGAACCAGGCACAACTTTCTTGACATAAGAGAGGCCATTTTGTGATCTAAGCCTGGCCGCTATGCTTGCCCTTGAACAGGTCTCAGCAAATAATGACCTTAAGGGAAAAAAGGAATGCAGGAACAAATGAAAAGCATTCATGAAACAAGAATTCAGCAACAAAACAGTCCTAGGTCCTCCTCAAGGGATGTCCATAACAATCTTATACAGATCTTTGAGTTCTGCAGGAACTAAGGCCCCACCCAGGTGGAGTATGGTAACTACAGGCTATGACCTCAGCCTGGTCAGAACCTAAGGAATGATGACATTGACCTTTTCTGACTCTTGTGACGTCAATCAACTAAAGTTTAGACTCTGGTTAACCTTCCCCCCCAATTCTATGCAGAATTCTCCTCTGCTCCAGCCCCTTCATGAACACACACGTACCCTTAGCTTGAAACTCCCCTAGTTTTGCTGTTCGGGGGAACACTGCTTTGGGAAAGATCCCCCATGTTCTCCTTACTTGCTGCAAGTAATAAATCCTTCCTTCTCCTGATCTTGGCTTGGTTGTATATTTTGGCTTGACACCTACCAGGAGGCGAACCCAGTTTTCGGGTAACAGGTATAATTCCCTGTGCTGTACAGTATATCCCTGTTGCTTATCTATTTTAAATGTAACAGTTTGTATCTGTTAATCCCATAAGCCTAATTTGTTCCTCCCTCTTTCCCTCTTCCCTTTGATAACCACAAGTTTGTTTTCTATATCTAACAGGATACATTTGCGTAAGGAAAGAAATGAGAGGAAAATACATTACGTAGAGACCATTCAAGTTTTGGCTTAGGTGATAGAAGAGTAGAAAAAATTGAAATGACTTAAGACATTATGGTTTTATATGAGTCAAAAATATTTAAGGAAGAAAGTTTTCACTGGCAGTAGTTCTAAGTTATGTTTTAAGACATGTGGGCCCAAAAAGAAAGATGATAACATTAGTTTCTCTGGGTATGAGCATAACGTGTAAGCATGTATCTTTATAGCGTCATTATTTATTTCTGTCCCTTTTATTGGCTTGTAATACTCAGTGATGATTTTGTATACAGTGAACTACAGTATTGACATTTTCTGAAATATCCTGATTTAGGCCAGGCCAAGCCATCATGCTTTTACAATTGGCTTCAACTTCTTAGGGATTCTGGTTCTGCGAAAGGATTAAATCCTGTCTAATAGCTCTAATTTATTAGCCTAGTATGCACAGGCCCTGCATTATCTTGCTTAATCATCAAGATAATCCAGTGAAGTTGATATTGTATCATTTTCCAGATGAGGAAATTGAGACTCAAAGAGGTCCCCAAAATCATATGGCTGGTAAATGGTGAAGGTGTAATTCAAATGAGATCTGCTTAGCTCAAAGCCTGGACCATTCTTCTAGTTTCAGAAACTAAAAACTTTCAGGCAATATCCCCCACCTGGACCAAGATGAACTGCACGTAATTTTTTTTTTTTTTTTTTTTTGTGGTACGTGGGCCTCTCACTCTTGTGGCCTCTCCCATTGCGGAGCACAGGCTCCGGACGCGCAGGCTCAGCGGCCATGGCTCACGGGCCCAGCCGCTCCGCGGCATGTGGGATCTTCCCGGACCGGGGCACGAACCCGTGTCCCCTGCATCAGCAGGTGGACTCTCAACCACTGGGCCACCAGGGAAGCCCACACGTAATATTTTTATTTACATTTAAAGATGACCTGGCTCATGAAAGAATGCTGGTTGTGGTCCATGAACTCACAGAAATGATAAACCATCTTTGAGGAAGGAATCAGTCCATCTGAAGAGTGTATTAAAGGGAAAAATAAGACAAATAAAGACATGGAGCTGCAGCAAGGGAACAAAATGGATGAAGAGGAAAAAGAGAAGAAAACCATGTCTCAAACCCCAAATTCCGCAGGACAGGACTATGGTGCAAAAAAGGGTTTACCAGAAGTTGCCCTCGGTGTTCCTTTTTACCTGATATCATCTGCACGAAAAAGTTGTGGTGGAAAGTATTGTGGTACCTGCCCTATAGCCCTGCATCCTTGAGGGGTCCCCTGGCAGGACTCTTGCAGTTTACCAGAAAAATGTTCCATAGTTCACAGTATCAGGGTCAGTTCTTCTGGATGCTGGCTCTTAAGAATTCACAACCTTCTAGATTAGAAAAGAGTCTGGAAAAATATGTATCAGCCTTTTATCATTGGTTATTTTATAGTTATTATATATAGTGGTATTAAATGTTGAGAAATGTTTACTTCCCATGTTAAAAAAAAAAAAAGATGACCTGGCTGAAGGTGATTCCTATCCTGTGTGCACTGGAGCAGCTAAGACCAGCATGTGACTGTCATAGGGTCAGCATATTTGGACAAGAATAAAAAGGCCCTGCCTTGTGTGGAGGCTTGTGCCAGACACTGGTGGGTGGGGCTGGGTGACGAGGCTGCTAGCTGCAGGGCCTTGGAGGGTCCTGGTAGCCCCTTTGCTAATTTTTTTTTTCTTTTTTGGCTGTGCCCCGCACGGCTTTTGGGACCCAAGTTCCCTGACCAAGGATTGAACCTGGGCCACCACAGTGAAAGCGCTGAGTCCTAACCACTGGACAGCCAGGGAATTCCTGCCCCTTTGCTATTTTAATTGCACGTAAGATGAGCCTTCACAAGGAGGGCCTGAAAGGTCCAGTCTGCCTCCATGGTGTCTTGGTGGATACCAGGGGTACTGAAGAAGCTGGGAATGGTGGTGAGGCAGTGGTGCTACCTCTGCTCCAAGGATAACATACAGCCACTCCTCACTCCAGTGAGCCGCCTAATCACTTGGTCCAGCCTGTGACCTTACGCAGTTTGACACGCAGGACAAGGTGGTCAAGCCAAGCATGGCTCCAGGCTCCACCACCCTTCCCCATCACAGTATACTTGAGACCTCTTCCTTCCCACCTTTGGTCTCAGTCTTGTTCTCATTCCCAAACCAAGCAGGAGATGCTCAAGGAGTGCCAGCCCGTGTTCTATGGCTCAGCATCCAACCTATTAGTCTTGCCATCTAATCTAGTGCCTAGTGAGTCATTCTCGTCACTTTAGGAAATATTTAGACTCATGGGAACAGAAGCCCTGAGTGAATAGGAGGGAGGAATGAAAAATATATTTTTCATTGGGGAAAAAGGAACATGAAAGGTTCAGAACTCAGAGCACTTTTAGAAACGGTTAACTATAATGGGCCAATGAAACCCTAAATGTACACCTAGGAGAACCACCGAAAAGAGGTGAGGAGGCCAAATACACAAGTTATTCGGAGGGAGGGTAGGGAGTGGGATAGACCAGTGGCTTGGCAGATGGAAGATGAGGGGTGGCAGCGAAGTGGGATTTCTTTCTCTCTCTCCTGCAAAGATCCTCAAATGTTGATGAGCTTCTGAAGCTTGTGAAAATGGAGATTCATGGACCCTACCCTCAAAGCTTCTGACTGTCCCATTGGGATGAGCCTCTGGCATGGGTGTGTTCCTAGGTACTTCAGAGCATTCATATAGCTTGGTCTGAAGACCAGATCTTGAGAATTACTGCTGTACTGTGATCTGACAGGTATGTCACAGATTTTTAAAAGTTGGGTAATAATTCAGAGAGTTGTCACTCACAGTTTGAGAACAGTTACCAATAAATCTCTGAGAAGAAAAGCACATTAATTGCTTTGCTTACTTCTAACTCCTCCTTTTAAAGCTTGAGTGTCTTTACTCTGTATCCATTCTTATCCCTCTCTCCACCTGAAGAAGGTGTGGCTTTATTATAGAGCCATGTCCATCAAATGTTTTTAAAGTCTGTGGGGAGGTAGGGTTACTGGCCAGGGGTAAAGTTGCTAAACTAAAGGGTGGATGAGACTGAGGAAAGGGGAGCTGCTTCCCTTAGCTATACGTGACAATCAATGTTAAACCGTGGTCGACTCTGCTTAAAGGGAAGGCCCTTTATTGTCCTCTACTGTACTGTCCTCTACTATACTGTCCTCTGCAGGTAGTACCAGCCAGGCAGGGCAGCCTTGGCAGTCAGTCATTTTCTGGATGTTGCAGAGGGAACATTGCAGGGATGTTGCAGAGGGATGTTGCAGAGGGCAGAGGGAACATTTCTGAGCCCAAGGCACAGCAAAGCACTTTATACAGAGGGCTTAATTGGTCTCTCTCTCTTTCCAGACAAACAGACACAAAATAACAACTCAGTCTTTTCCTTTCTCAGGAAAAGGAGAAAAGAAAAAGCCGATATTTGTGAAGTGTTGGCATTTTGGTTCTAATGTAGGTATTTATTTTAGTGGAAATAGCTGACAAGTCCATGCTTCAGGGGAAAGCTAACCCCCCACACTGGAGGGGAGGAATGGAAGTGGAAGCACTGACGCCTCTCCATGCCACGCTCTGGGCCTTGCTGCCTCCCTAACCCCAGCTGCGTGCTGGCCTGAAGACAGTTTCACACAGGCAGGGCAGAAGAGCAGGACAAAGGGTCCTACAGAGGGGCTGCATTTTCTGTTTGCAGATTCACATCGGCCCAATCTTCACGCTAGGGAAGAATCGGAATCTCAAGTTGGAAAAAAGAAGGTATAGTAGTACAGTCTTTGAGGGGAGAGGCAGCTTTCTGAGTGCTGGAAGCAGCACTGAGTTGGGAGTTGGTCTACCTTGCCCCTGCTCTGGCTCTGTCCTCATGATCTCATATGCCCTTGGGAAGGAGATGCAATTAATAGCTTGTACATACACAGTCAGCCCTCTGTATCTGCAGTTCAGATTCAGCCAACTGCTGATGGAAAATATTTGAGAAAACAGTTCCAGAAAGTTCCAAAAAGCAAAACTTGAATTTTCCAGCAACTATGTACATAGCATTTACATTGTGTAGGTATTATAAGTAATCTAGAGATGATTGAACGTATACGGGAGGATGCGTGCAGGTTATATGCAAATACTATGCCACTTTGTATAAGGGACTTGAGCATCCCGGATTTTGGTATCCATGGGGGTCCTGGAACAGATCCCTCATGAATACTGAGGGATGTATAGAACTCGAGGGCGTTAGATTTGCTGATCTCCAAGGCACATGAAATCAGATTAGAAGTTCAGTGAAACGCTTTTTGTAGGCATTAAATGAGCACTGTTAGGTTGAATTATCTAACAGATGAACTCTATTTGACAAGGAGATGAGAGTGTGTCAGGATACTTTCGGCATTACCTGTCATGTCTCAGTATAGGTGTAGGCAACACGCTCGTCAGGAGCCATCCAAACTCAGCCAGAGTGTGCAGGAGAGGGCCGTAATCCGTTTTGATTTCACAGCCCTGTGTGAATAAGCACAGAGTTCATAGTCTAATGACAAAGATAACCAGCTACACAAGTGATGACAATGAGGGTGAGAAGTGTTAGGATAAGGGGAGTTCACGCTCCATTAAGTGCAATTTCACCGGCTGCAGTCTTCCTGGGCTTCTTTTCTGTTCCCTCTGCCTTCCAACCATTCAACCAAGTTAGAAACACTGGGGATCGGAGCGGAGAGAGGTTTCCATGTGGTTCTCTAAGGTTGGGGCCTACCTTCCCTCGGTCTTGCTTGGGCATCAAACTTTAATATGGGGGGGGGTCTGGGAATCTGCATTTTAAAAAGCTCCCTGGGTGATTTGGATCCAAGTAGAGGCCATACACTTTCAGAAACACTGGTGTAGGGGCTGGGAGTGAGGACAGGAATAGAGAGTGAGCACTGGGGAGTGAAAGGTGAGAAGAGCAGAGAATCTTCACTGCTTTTTACTCACTTGGAATTGATTCTTACTTGGAGCTTTATCTCTTACCCCAAATCCTTTTCTCCCCCTCAACGGGATTTCCAGTTTCTTTTTCTCTTTTTTTTTTTTTAAAATTAATTTATTTTATTTTTGGCTCTGTTGGGTCTTCATTGCTGCGCGCGGGCTTTCTCTGGTTGTGGTGAGCGGGGGCTACTCTTTGTTGCGGTGCGTGGTCTTCTCATTGTGGTGGCTTCTCTTGTTGCGGAGCATGGGCTCTAGGCACGCAGGCTTCGGTAATTGTGGCTTGCGGGCTCTAGAGCTCAGGCTCAGTAGTTGTGGCGCACAGGCTTAGTTGCTCCGTGGCATGTGGGATCTTCCCGGACAAGGGTTTGAACCTGCATCCTCTGCATTGGCAGGCGGATTCTTAACCACTGCACCACCAGGGAACCCCGGATTTCCAATTTCTTTGAAAATGACCTATGTCTCTCTAACCTTTGCAAGGCCAGAAAGGGCAAAAGTGTCCTTGAGAGAGGCTGTCAGTGAGGGCCTCGTGCACACAGCACAATATACCTGAATTCAGTCTGTACACCTCAACGGCAATCCATTCGGTGACATCTGAATTCAGAGTGCACAACAACAGCAGCAATGTCATCTCTGATTAGGAAGGACAATGCTGTGTGTACATATTTGGCCTGGTGAGAGAAAGAACACCTTTGGATATTTTTGCCTTTGAAAGTCAATTCACATGGTTAAAAAAGTCAGTCACATTGGTTGCTTGGGTATAAAATTGACTGATTTGTTTTTTTTTTTTTTTCAGTTTCAGCTAGTTGTCACGGCATTGTGTAAAGAGAATCTCAGTGCCAGGGGAATTTGTTTAGGACTAGAATGCTAAATCTTTGGGAATCTACTGTTATTTATGTATAGATAATTATTTTGCTATCTTTTAACAAAGCTGAACATTGAGTAAAACAAACCACCTTTAAATAAATTTGAAAGTTTGTGATGCATTCTGATGAAATTTTGAACATTGAATAAAAATGTGTTTGAAGAATACTGTATGTGTTAGGCAATGAAAACCTTTAACATGTAAAACTAAATGCAATAGTAAAGCCAAATTGTCAGAAAACTTCAGTTTACCTCAATAACCGTCCATTGTTCTACTACGATGGCATCATTTCCTTTCCTGCTGAATCCTGGAACTCCAGAGCCTTCTTCTTCATAGATAAAGAATCCTTCCAAAGATTTCGGCAAATGGTCCCCTGTGAGGAAAAACATACAATTAAGAAGAGTTGTAAATGCTCAGAGTCTCTTGGGATCATCTAAAACCTTAAATAACCCTTGTAGGAAGCTGAAGGAAAAACATATCACCTAATAAACACTTGTTTTAGGGGACTTCCCTGGCGGTCCAATGGCTGGGACTTTGCCTTCCAATGCAGGCAGGGGGTGCAGGTTCAATCCCTGGTCTGGGAGCTGGGATCCCACATGCCTCGCAGCCAAAAAACCGAAACATGAAAAAAACCAGAAGCAATATCGTAACAAATTCAATAAAGACTTTGAAAATTGTCCATATCAAAAAAAAAAAAATCTTAAAAAACCCCCCACTTGTTTTAGGTGAATCTATGACGTCTCCCTTGAAGGTAATTTTTTTTCAAAGATCAAGACAGTTTGTTTTTTTTAATATTTATTTACTTATTTTATTTTTAGCTGTGTCGGGTCTTAGATGCGGGCTGTCTAGTTGTGGCCTGAGTGCTCAGTAGTTGTGGCAGGTGGGCTTAGTTGCCCCGTGGCATGTGGGATCTTAGCTCTCCGACCAGGGATCAAACCTGCATCCCCCTGCATTGGAAGGCAGATTCTTAACCACTGGACCACCAAGGAAGTCCCTCAAAGGTCAAGATAGTTTTATACTTAACTGAATTAAAATTAAACTGTAAACATGAAGACTACTATAACAAAAACAAGATAAAATAATATCATACAGTGAGAAGCAAGTGGATTTCCTAAGCTTAAAAAGCATCTGGAAATGACCTTCACCTTGAAATCAAATTTTGGTTTCTGTTCTATATGCTGTATGTGTGTTAATTATACTATTAAGAGAAACAACATCAAAAATCTTAATCCTTGGAATTACAGGTGTGATATTAAAACCAAGGTGACGTAAGATTACTTAAAAAAATATAAACACAGAACAATTCTTTGCTTCAATGATGCTTAAAAAAAAAAAAAAAAAAAAAGAATGGTAACAGGAAGATCCTAAACAGAAGTCATTGTCAAAAGAATTCCTGCTGGGAAGGAAGTTTTAAGGGAGGGCCTCTCTGACATTTTTTTGAATAGCTGACAAAAACCAGCTGGCCAAAACTAAACTGATTTTATGGAAGTTCTTTTGTCTCCTATTTTGCAATAGGAGACAATTTCCCATGGTCATGTGCTGGTTAAGCATTCTAGTTTCATACAGCGTAAGGTCACATCAAAGTTTCCCTTGTTGACAATTATCTAAATAATAACCTACAAAGTTTTCAAAAGATCTATTAAGCTTAAAGATAAAAAAGACAAAAGTAATTTAAATGTAATTTTTAGTTTTCATTTTTATTAATGGGCTATAGGCTTTAAGAGAAAATCACTCTTATTAGTATTTTTACATCAGTTACAGTTAGGGCAGAATATCATGAAGAATTTACATTATTCAGAGCGGTCCCCAACAATCCAGTAAAGTTTAATTGACTTGTTGGAATTGTTTTTCTAATTACAGTATATGTTCCACTTCCTTTAATGTACTTGTCTACTGTCATACCAAAGTGACCGGTGGAACTAAATCTGTTTTAGATTGTAAGTTTAGAGCATCACAAGACCATCTTTAAAATTGTATATTTGGGGCTTCCTTGGTGGTGCAGTGGTTAAGAATCTGCCTGCCAGTGCAGGTTTGATCCCTGGTCCAGGAAGATCCCACATGCTGTGGAGAGCAACTTAGCCCAAGAGCCACAACTACTGAGCCTGCCTGCCACAACTACTGAAGCCCGTGCGCTTTAGGGTCCACGTGCCGCAACTACTGAGCCCACGTGCTGCAACTATTGAAGCCCACAAGCCTAGAGCCCGTGCTCCGCAACAGAGAAGCCACTGCAATGAGAAGCCCACGCATCGCAAGGAAGAGTAGCCCCCACTCTTCTGCAACTAAAAGAAAGCCTGTGGGCAGCAATGATGACCCAACGCGGCCAAAAATAAATAAATTTATTTAAAAAAATGTATATTTGCCTCAAGTCCTTTTTTAGAATGGGGGTATAAACTTTAAAAATAATTATATACTGTGATAATTATGTAGTTAATTGTAATCTGCTTCTTATTCACTTTAGGATTATATAATTGGAGAACTATGGGTTTTGTGGCTTTGTGTTTTTCTTGTTCTTGGTATTGAGAGTCCCTAGTACTTCTAAACTTCTTTTGGTTTAAAAGAATAAAAGTATGGTAGACTCATACACTGCAATACTACCAAGAATAAAAAAGAAAGACTCACCGGTATGCAACAACATGGATGAATTTCAGAGATATTATGTTGAGCAAAAGAAGTGAGATGAGAAAGAATACATACTGTATATTTCAACTTACATGAAGTTCAAAAACAGGCAAAATTAATCTATGGTGCTGGAATTCAGAATAATGCTTGTCGCTGTGTGGGAGGGTATTGATTGGGAAGGGCCATGAGGAGGCCTTCTGGGATTTTGGAAATGTGTATCTTTTTTCTTTTTTTCTCATTTTTTTCAATTTTTTTGAGATATAATTGACATATAAGGAAATGTTCTTATCTTGAACATTTGTGTTCTATTCTGCGGTACACATAAGATTAATGCACATTACTATATGTATCTTATACTTCTGTTAAAAACAAAAGACCTGCCTTCTCACTTTAGAGCTCCCCAGGTTCCCTGGCTAGCTTTCTTAGGGACCATGCCAGTCCTTAGAGCCACAGAAGAATGATACTTCCACAGGAGAGAGTATTTCTCTCTTGAGAAATTCTCCCTAACAGAAGTGGCAGCTAAGGAGGGTGGCAGGCAAGGCCTCATGGGGGCTGGGGGGGGGGTGACAATTTGGGTGTTTGATGTGTTAAATCTTCCAGGTATTGGGGTGAGGTGATAATTCTGAACAATTACTTAATAACTGTCCAGAACTAAGTCATCTCTTTTTTTTTTTTTAGATTTATTTATTTATATTTGGCTGCGTTGGGTCTCTGTTACTGCACTGGCTTTCTCTAGTTGCGGCGAGTGGGGGCTTCTCATTGTGGTGGCTTCCCTTGTTGCGGAGAACGGGCTCTAGGCGCACGGGCTTCAGTAGTTGTGGCACTTGGGCTCAGTAGTTGTGGCTCACGGGTTCTAGAGCGCAGGCTTAGTAGTTGTGGCGCACGGGCTTAGTTGCTCCACGGCATGTGGTATCTTCTCGGACCAGGGCTCGAACCCGTGTCCCCTGCACTGGCAGGTGGATTCTTAACCACTGTGCCACCAGGGAAGTCCCGTGAACTGAGTCATCTCTTAACATCACTTATCTCAGAGCTTCCCACCTTGTGTGCCTTGGCCCATTGGTGTACTTAGAAGGTGTACAGGTGTGCTAAGGCACAGGGCACCCCCTCCTGCCCAGAGCAGCCTTTCCGCTTGTACCCATGTGCCCTGCAATTTTACCATTTGCTATGGATGCATAATATGAAAAAGTAACAAAGCATTGGTCTGACCCACTGCTTCTCAAATTTTTTTTTTTTTTTTTGGCCAAATACCATCAATAGCAAAGGAAAGTACCCTTGTATCACTGAAGGATGGTCTCCAGGTACAGTTTGAAGTGACTTGGGGCAAAGCATAAGCTTTCTTTAAAGTCTAATGTTATATCTTAAAAACCCATGCAAATTTTGCATTCTATTCAAATATGTTCATATGACGTGAAAAAGCAATATTTCCTCTTCTGCTTTCTCCTACCCCCAATCTTAAAGGAATATTGACACTCTAGGAAGAGGTTTATCCTGTGAAGTTGTGTACTCCCTGGCACATAGCTGCATACCCCTAGGGTACTTTGACCCTGGTTTACGAAGCACAAGTTTGAAGAATTTCCAGGGAATGGTTTACTTGTCTGGAAATGTGATCTTACACATTCATTTCAGCTAGATGTGACATTGACATTTCTGTAAATGTGAGGAAATGTAACATCCCATTTTAGTATTTGGGGCCAAGTGTCATTTTTGGCATTAAACTGCCCAGAGGGTGGGCCTGGGACCACGTCTGAGAAGTGGAGGGCAGGCACATATGGGAACTCTCATTCTGTATCTCTTTTATGAGCATTCTGTCTCCAGAATGCATCTCAGTCTGTTTACTGCTGCCCATCCACCAACATCTCTCTGGATCACTGCAACAGCCTCTTAGCAGCCTCCCCACTTCCGTGCTTGCCCTCCATGATCCGTTTCCAAAAGTGAGGCCAAGTAAGTTATTTTTAAAATGTAGGTCAGGTCATAACTCCCTCCTTAAATCTTCAACAAATGACTTGGAATAAAAATCCTGACAGGATGGCAAGTTGGTTAAGAGCACACACTCCACCTACCTCCTACCCCTTCTAGCTGCTTGAACATGAGCCCATTATTTAAAATCTCTGTGCCTCAGTTTCTTCATCTGTAGAAGGGGAACAATCATACCTACCCCATAGGGTTGCTGCGGGGATTAAATGAGTGAATAACTGTGAAGTGCTTAGAACAATGCTGGCATAGAGTAAGTACAAATATGTGTTAGTGCCTGTTGCATCATTTATATTGTTAAAATCTAGGTGGCGTGGCTACTGCTCACCTCTCCTACTTTGTCGGGAGCCATTCTCTCTTGTACACCCTGCACCAGCGACACAGACCCTTTCCCAGTTCCTCTCTCGCATCCTAGGTTTTTTTACATTTGGGGGCGTTTCCTCTGGTTCCTGAACACCAGCCCTCTCCAGGCTTCCAGTCTCAGTGTGATTGTTACCCTGTCAGAAGGGACCTCGTGACCACCCATCTAAGCTGGTTCTTCCCAGTTACTCTCATTACAATATCCTGCTGGGTAACGTCACACACTATTCTCAATTTTGAAATTAGGTATATATGTTTTGATGTCCATTACAGCCTGATGCCATGTGACTTTTTTTTTTTTTTGGCCTTGCCCTGCGCTGCCTGCAGGATCTTAGTTCCCCAACCAGGGACCAAACCCATACTCTCTGCAGAGGAAGCGTGGAGTCTTAACCACTGGGCTGCCAGGGAAGTCCCGTGGCTAGCTTTTTGAGAGGAGGGAAGATGTCCATTTTGCTCATCAGTGTAAACCCCTCATGCCTGGCCTAGGACCTGGCATATACATATATGTGAAATGAACACATACATGTTCCAGTTCTAACTGCTCATTCTGATACATCTCCCCCGCCAACTCCACACAAGCATTTTTATAGGAGTGAAGAGATTGAAATGAATATCAATTGAAGTCTGAAAAGAATTCACAAAAAATGAAACTGTAGCCTTCAGATGTGGGTATACTAAAGGTGGGAAGAGGCTGTGCTCTGAGGGTGATGGGGGCATTGGTAGGCCAGTGAAGTGTGAGAACCTCAAGTGTTGTGTGTGTATGTGTGTGTGTGTGTTTTGTATCACCTGGCAAAGTTGCTTATCTCATCCCTGTCAGCTGCCCCCCTGGATCTCTATATGTTCTGGTAGAATAAAGTGTTTTGTCTCTGTTGGCTCAATTGGGTAAGCCTCTTGTAGCCTCCCTTGGGTTCATTTGGAGCTTTTTGTAAGTGTGCAGAGAATTCAGCTGCAGACCAGTTTGGTGAAGGCTGGGCAGTGCTGGAGAAGGTCAGGAACAGGAGGCCACTGCAGTGAGAACCCTCAGGCCATACGAACAGCAAAAGGGTCCCTGGGTGCCTCTGCCTATGGGACTTTTCAAAGCAGAAAAGGCTTTGAAAATGGGTAGGAAAGGGCACTGAAGAGGAATTTCACAAACCTTACAACTTTTCCACCATGACTTTCCTGAAGGAGAAAACTTTTAAAAGTTTTTTTCCCCCTCTGTCTCCAGAGAATTTTATAAAGTGAGATTTATAGAATGAGATGTGTGGAGTAATATGTTTAAATTTCTGAGCAACGTTTGGTTTTTTACTTCTATTCCTCATGGTGGGCTGACTTCTGACAATATTTTGGAAGAGGATGGAAGCAAGACAAAACAAAATATGCATTGTCCCCTATGTGCTTTAGATGTCAGGCATCAGATATCCCGGAACAAAGCGACCAATTCAGCCCTGCTTCCTCTGACTTGCTTCTCACAGTGACACAGGCATTGGTCACAATTTCCCCTCCACAGCTTCCCTGTGTACTCCCAGGAAAGTCTCGAGTGACACACCCAATTGCCAGACTTTACAGACCGTGGCTCGTGGCTTGTTAGGGCTTGGCAAGGCCTGCAGAACGTCTAATGAGACATTCCAGGGCTGCTGAGAGGGAAAGACTTTCCCCCGGGCTCTCTAAATAGCTTCTGAGGCTTTAAGAACAAAAGCCCTACAGAGCCTCTGGCTGGCAACTGCTGTGGCTAATTTTATTTTCATCATCAGGCAAGGCCCAAGGCAGGGGTGCCTGAAAGACACTGTCAAAGGAGGATTTTTTTGTCTTTCCTTCAGCAGTTAGTCACAATCCAAAATTTGGAATGGATGTTTTTTTTTCTGCGGTGCCTTGAAACTTGTGAGATCCTAATTCCCTTACCAGGGATCGAACCTGGGCCCACGGCAGTGAAAGTGCGGAGTCTTAAGCACTGGACCGCCAGGAAATCACCGCCCCCCCTCTTTGTTTTGAACAGCTCTAACTTAGAGTATTTGGAGTGAAGAGAAAGAGATGGGGCGGGAGGGAATATATGAAGCATAAACTGATCTTTAAAGAGATGATTCATACTAAAAGTAGTGTAGGGACTTCCCTGGTGGCTCAGTGGTTAAGAATCCGCCTGCCAATACAGGGGACACAGGTTCGAACCCTGGTCTGGGAAGATCCCACATGCCTTGGAGCAAATAAGCCCGTGTGCCACAACTACTGTGTGCTGCAACTATTGAAGCCCGCATGCCTAGGGCCTATGCTCCTCAACAAGAGAAGCCGCTGCAATAATAAGTCTGAGCACTGCAACAAAGAGTAGCCCCCGCTCTCTGCAAGTAGAGAAAGTCTGCGTGCAGTAATGAAGACCCAACATAGCCAAAAATAAATTAATTAAAAAAAATGGAAAACCTGCAGGAAAAAAACAAAAAAAGTAGTGTAAGTGCATCTAGCAAGTGGCAGGAGAAAAGATCAACCCCAGAAAATGAACTCTGACAGTGGGCAAGGCACGTGGGAGTTACTTTGTACGTACTATATCTTATTAAGTTCTCACAACAGTTAGTAGGAGTGTTTTTATCCCCCTTTTAGGAAACTGAGACTCAATGAGCTCAACTAACTTCCCCAGGTCACACAGCTCTAAGTAGAGGACACAGGATTTAAACCCTGGTCTGTCTGATGCTGAAGTCCATGCGCTTCATATCAGGTCTGGCTATTTCCATAAAAGATCAACTTGGAAGAAGTTTCCAGTAACCAAAAATACTAATAAATATTTACTGAGCACTTGCTAAGTGCCAAGCACTATGCAAGGTGATGTTTTTTGGGGTGCTCCATGGGGTGCTCCAATGAGCTAGATCCTTACTCTTGGTTGCTACTTAAAGGGACCTATTGGAACATGACTCGATAATTTTAAATAATCATCCAAAGTCTTTAGTTGTATTAGTTAAGGTATCACTAGGCTGATTTAATAATAATAGGGTTTATTGAGATCTCATTTTATTTTCTTTTTCATTCCTTCCTCTAACCTCGAGTCATGGTCCCTAACTATCCTGATTTTCATAACCTCCATCCTTCCTAATGCATTTTTCCAGAGTCCTTACTATCTTTGTTCTTTTTTTTTAGCACTAATCTCTTTTATTTTTTAAAAATAAATTTATTTATTTATTTATTTTTGGCTGCGTTGGGTCTTCCTTGCTGTGCGCAGGCTTTCTCTAGTTGCGGAGAGCAGGGGCTATTGTTCATTGAGGTGTGCGGGCTTCTCATTGCTGTGGCTTCTCTTGTTGCGGAGCACAGGCTCTAGGTACGTGGGCTTCAGTAGTTGTGGCATGCAGGCTCAGTAGTTGTGGCACACAGGCTTAGTTGCTCTGCGGCTTGTGGGATCTTCCCGGACCAGGGCTCGAACCTGTGTCCCCTGCATTGGCAGGTGGATTCTTAACCACTGCGCCACCAGGGAAGTCCCAGCACTAATCTCTTTTAAAAAACACTTTCTTTAGAAATAATTTTTGGAAAGATTTGTTTGTTTTTATGATAGACATGAATGATTACATATCCCATTGTAACTAAAAGAAGAAGGTTAGATAAAGATGAAAGATAAGGGGAAGGCATAAATAAATATAGATCAATATAATTTTCTGAACCAAAGTTTATTTTTCTATACGAATTTTAGAAGAAGTCAGGTTTAGACTGGAGGACATGGTAGGTAGTCTCCAAAATTGGGCTAGTGTAATAAATTTGGATAGTAATTGTCAAATGTCATCATAACCTCCTGATTGGGCTGCTGTAGTACATCTTACTTGGAAAATCCTACTAACTAATCACACAGGGGTTTGTCCATTTCTGATAGTCACAACCCAACAGCAAATATCACATTATAATAGTACCACATAGGATGGTTAAGCTTCTAAATTAAAGCTACAGAGTTGTGTAATAATTAGAATCTATTTTCTTAGGAATAATATCTGTCCTTTTAACTTGCTGTATAAGAAATAAGTAAATAAAATAAAATTCAAAAAAATAATATCTGTCCTTTTAGCCATTGAACTTGAGAGGCAAAAACATTTCCACCAACTCTGACACAAGGTCAAATTCTTTAGATATCAACATATCATAATATAAAACTTACCTTTAGATGTTTCCCAGCATACAAAAGAATCGATTAAAGACAAGCCTTGTTTATAATAAAATGTAGTTAACTCCAGCCAATCGGCATCAAGTGTACTAACGACAGAGCCTTTTCTCGTTACTTTCATTGACAAGATGCCTTCCTGATAGGTCCAGCAGGTTGATTCATCCTCAAAATCATTGAAGACTGTATACAACTTGTTATCTGAGGATAGGTGTTCAGAAGGAAGAAAAAAGGGGAAAACTATAATTTTATTGAAAAGATTCCTAAAATAGTTTCTTTTTTTTTTTTTTTTTTTTTTGCGGTACGCGGGCCTCTCACTGTTGTGGCCTCTCCTGTTGCGGAGCACAGGCTCCGGATGTGCAGGCCCAGCGGCCATGGCTCACGGGCCCAGCCGCTCCGCGGCATGTGGGATCTTCCCGGACCGGGGCACGAACCCGTGTCCCCTGCATCGGCAGGCGGACTCTCAACCGCTGCGCCACCAGGGAAGCCCTAAAATTTTTTTTTTTCAAATTAATCATGAGCTATTTCAAGCACACAGACAAGCATACAGAATAATAAAATTATCCACCGTTCAGCTTTATCAAATGTTAACATTGGGCCAGGTTTGCTTCAGATTTTTTTCAAGGAAATGAGACATGGATGTACTTGAGGCTCAAGATGTATCTCCCCTAATCCTATTCTCCAGAAAAAGCTACTGTAATGAATTTGGTGTTTATTATTCTCATGCAAGTTCTTTTATTCTTTTAATACACATTTCTTTACACATAAATGATGTTTTGCAGTTTAAAAACAATGTTTTGCAGTTTAAAAAGTTTTTAAAAAATGGTATTATACTGTATGTATCAATCTATAAGTTGATTTTCCTGTTCAACATTATGCTTTTGAAGTGTAATTAATACATATAGATCTTATTCATTTAGTTTAACTGCTATATAGCATTCCCGTTTACTTTTCTCCTGTTGATGGACATATACATTATTTCTGAATTTTTGTTATTACAAACATTATTCATTCCTTGGACACATATGTGAGAGTGACTCTAGAATGCATACTTAGACATGGAACTGCTGGATCCTATACTTTACAAGTTAGCAAATTCTTAACTTGGGGGTCTATGGACCCACATTTATGGTTGTGTTTTAGGAAGTCTAACACTACTTGTGTCACAGAGTATTAGGGGTATGTGTGTTATGTGTGTTTTTCTGGGTGAGTCTCCATGGATTTCACCAGACTCTCCAAGAGGTCTTTTGTTGGTCTCCCCCCAGCCCCCATTGCTATTGCTCTCACTCCTATCCCCCAGCACCAAAAGTTAAGAACCAACCACTGCCATAGAAAAGTTATGAAAAAATACAGGGTTTTAAAATAAATAGAAAGCAGAATCTAAAGACTGATAATTAAATTAAGTAGCATACTGGATTTGAAACTTAAAAAACTTGGAACAGACACCTGATCTAATCAAAGTTAGGATGGGAACCAGCAGGAGTTTATAGGTAGCTGTGGGTGGAATATAGTGGGTAGCTCTCTGGCCACAACTCCAACAACTCTTACATTCCTAAATTTACATTCCTAAATTTTGCACTCTGCAGGAAAATCAGCGTGGTTGGTAGCTAGGGAACTGGTAGAAAAATGGGAGGGTGTTGGTGGTGGTGAGGTGGTGAGATGATGAGTTGGGAAATGCTCTGGGTCCTTTCTTTTTGTTTTGCGGTCCGCGGGCCTCTCACTGTTGTGGCCTCTCCCGTTGCAGAGCACAGGCTCCGGACGCGCAGGCTCAGCGGCCATGGCTCACGGGCCCAGCCGCTCCGTGGCATGTGGGATCTTTCCAGACTGGGGCACGAACCCGTGTCCCCTGCATCGGCAGGCGGACTCTCAACCACCGCGCCACCAGGGAAGCCCTGGGTCCTTTCTTAAGGAGGCTGTGTTGACCGTGGTCCAGTGGGTCTCTGCCATGCACGAATATTGAGCAATCTCACCATAACCCAGAAAGCCGATGCCACCAGTGTGTGTGGCCTTAGCACCAACACTGATCAAAGGATCAGTTAATAGCAGCTAACTTAATAGTCTATTCTGTGCCAGGCACTGGGCTAAGCACTTTGTAGACATCTCATGTCTACTCACAACAACACCCTTTCTATTAAAGACACTGAGGCAGTCTGGCTGCAGACTCTTAACTCTAAGGTGTACATAATCTTTGATTTCCTTTATTAGTGCTTTTTAAAGCGTGTCTGTAAATGTATCAGAAAACTTAGAACAGTCCGAAATACATTAAAAAATACTCTCAACTTCTTGGAAGCCTTGCTAGCTGCAAAGAAGAATAAAACTATTGTTTAAAGTTATTTAAGAATGCAGGCACGGGCTTCCCTGGTGGCACATTGGTTAAGAATCTACCTGTCAATATGGGGGACGTGGGGTTCGAGCCCTGGTCCGGGAGGATCCCATGTGCCGCAGAGCAACTAGGCCCGTGAGCCACAACTACTGAGCCTGTGCTCTAGAGCCCACAAGCCACAACTACTGAAGCCTGCATGGCTAGAGCCCGTGCTCTGCAACGGGAGAAGCTACTTCCATGAGAGGCCCGCGTGCCGCAGCGGGGAGTGGCCCCTTCTTGCCGCAATTGGAGAAGGCTCCCGTGCAGCAACAAAGACCCAGTGCAGCCAAAATAAATTAAAAAAAAAGAAGAATGCAGGCACTATTGTTATATTAGTTGTTTCATCATGATGTGCATTTTAATATTCTAACTGGTGATCAAATAAAGCCAATTAACTTCAAAGGTGAAAAGTGCCCATGAAATGGGAAAGGCCAAAACTAAAATTCTCACACACTGTTTATAGGGAGAAACATAAATCAGAACAGCTTTCTTTACAGAATCACTTTTTTGGTATACATGCACACCCTCCATTTTACAGAGGAGTTGGTGTATGACTAAATGGGAACCAATTTTCAACACAAAGTTTCGTTATGTGGATGGTGTTGTATGACCATGCTAGGGATAACTGTTCGGAAAACTGCCCTACCTTATTCCAGGTGCAATAATTAAAAAAAATCAAGAAAAGTTTATACTAGTTTTTTCATCTTTATAATCATTAGAGATTTAATTTGCCTCATATTTGTTTAAAAACCCTTAAAAACATATTTGTGCTAAATTTAAACTAATATTTCTATTTCTACTCATCTTGTCTGTTACCTTCTCCCTTTCTTGATTTAGAGAAACTGGGGCTGCCATCTCGTTCCATTTGACACTGTCCACTTTCATGATGTAGTTCTTCCTCAATTCCACTTTCAGATGATTGCCCACTTAACGTTCCTTCATTCCAGATTTTACAGTTTTCCTCTGAACTGTGTCTCACATGTAGTGCTGATTCTGTATCTCCATCCTGGTTGGTTCCATTGCAGAATTTAAGTGGTGGACAGTGCTGTGATATGAATCCAACAAATTTCATTCCTCTTTTAGCACCTCCATTAATCTGAAGTTTAAAAAGACACGGTAGAACAAAATGTAAACTTCATTTGCATTGATCGCTTTATCAATTAACCTTCAGGCTTATTAAGGAAATCCATTAGAAAAGGAGTAAATGGACCAGTGAAGACCCATTCATAAACAAATTAATGACCTCTAATATAGCAAGAATCCTAAAACCCTGTCACACTGTGTTGGTGGTTTCTTCAAACAGAACTGATACATTTTAGAAACTGTGAAAACAAGAATTATATTTTCGGGACTTCTCTGGTGGTCCACTAGTGAAGACTCTGCACTCCCAATGCAGGTTTGATCCCTGGTTGGGGAACTAAGATCCCACATACTGCAGCTAAGCCCGCGCGTGCCGCAACTAGAGAAGCCTGCGCCGCAATGAAGAGCCCGTGTGCCGCAACCAAGACCCAGCACAGCCAAAATAAATAAATAAACGAACAAACAAATAAGTAAATTAATTAATTAATTTTAAAATTATATTTTCTCCAAGAGGTTACTATTTGGGAAGAACTGATAATTCCATAGCATGATTTTTGCAGCCTGTTAACAATGGTTTCTCTACTTGAAGCAAAATTCAAAACTACCCCAAGAAATCCTCAAAAATAACATTACTGACTGCTTCCTATTCCCCAGGGAGGGGGGCAGAGTTCTTGAGGCGCTAGGCTACTGTGTACCCTCTTTGCCGGCAAAGAAATAAAGCCACTCTTTCTTTCTCCTCCATTTAAAAAAAAAACAAAACCAAATACATCTTAATAATAAAGAAGAGACGTTAATTTAAAAGCAGAAAACATACAGTCTTGTTTGCTTGTGTGTAAAGAAAACTGTTAAAAGACTAATTCTTGACAAATGCATACATATAATGCATAAGCCCAATTCATACTACCACTCTTAAGAAGTTTCTGATTTGCTTATATCTTGGTACTATTATCTCCTTTCTGGGCCAAATACACATGATTAGATTCAGTCCTATCAGTTAAAGAATAGGGTTCGGAAGCACATGAAATAATGCCAGTGAAATAATTTGAGACCCTAAGAGTGATTATTTTCATGTTCAACACTTTTCTCTTTCTCTGCTTTTTCATCATTTCTTTGTTCTGTTTGTGTCCACGTCTTTCTCCTGTGTTAAGCTGACCATTCTTTTGAGGGCAGGCACTATCTTACTCACTTTTGTGTTGCAATGTTTTGTACCTACAGGTGCTCTATAAGTACTCGTTAAATAAGTTAAAATGAAGAAATAGCAACATCTTTCATACGGCCACTGTTTTAAACATTTTAAATGTTTTAAATTCACCTGGGAGGCGAAGAAAGAGTTATGATGGAGGTTGCAAGTGCAAACGTCTATAGTCAGCAATAAAATGGAATGAAAAAGGCCAGGAAGAAGCAGGGTGAAACCAGACAGCAATGGAGGCTGCTGTAACTTAGCTGAGACGGACAGAGGGTGTGGGTGTATGGAGCTTGGACAAACACTGCTGGCACAATATCATTTACTCCTATAAATTAACACATTAAGACTGTGACACTGCAAGAAGCCTTAAAAATAACCATAAATTGTCCTTTAATATCAGGTTTCCAGGGAGGGGAGAAGGAGGTGGTGAGGAGGAAGGTAAAAACCGGTAAATTTAATGTCAGTGTTTTCTCTAGGTCTTATTTGTTGATTTGGGGGGAAAATTGCAGAAGACTTTCTCTATTACTAAAAAGTTTTATCTGGAAAAGCTGGTATGATACAGAGTATTACTATCTTTTCCGTTTTTTAAGTTGCAAGATTGATGTTTTTCATGTGATTTTTATTTAAAAATCCTGGGGAAAACATTTGTAAATCTAAATTAAAAAAAAGAGCAAACTGACATAATGTTAAAATGACTTAAAATCTAGCTGTTTAACAATCAACTCTTTATATCAGGCAGCCGTTCAAAAATAATATTTGGCACTCCTCTATTGCTCTTGCTCATACACGGGGCAATGTTCAACTATTTCACGTGCTATTTTTCCTGAAGCTTTTCTTTTCATAAAATAACCCCATTACTCTAATTGCTGAAATAACAGTACTTTCCTGTTTAAATAGATCTTTGTGTCCAGGAAGTCAAATACAAAACGAATGCTCTCATGATGATCTATTAAGACTAAATTAGCAGTTAGATTTTTGTTTCTGGAGTGGATTTATTCCCAGAAAAAAAAAATTTTTTTTCCCAGAATAGTAGTAGTAAATAGTATGTGTACCTTGTTTATAAAAATCTAGTTTCAAAGGCTGTTCCTGTAAAACCTTATTAAATGGTGACTTTATATCTAAATGGGAAGTATCATTGGCAGCTCTAACTGGCTAAACACAAACCACAGATAATCTTACACACACGGTCATTTAAAGCTTGGGAAAAATAGAAACAGCGAACAAATTTCACAGTTTCTTATTTGACAGGAAATGCCTTAGGTTTTTGGCAGTATTCATTTAAATAAAAGCTAAACCTTACACATATGACAATGCAACTAAAATTTTAAAAAAACCCCAAACTTTCACCATCAAATCCTGTCAGTTTAGAATACTTATGAATGTACAATTCTTTTTTTTTTGGTTTTAATCAATATACATATAGTGTTCAATTTTTCATTTAAGGTTCAATTAAGTTATATTGAATAGACTTTTTTCTCTCAACAGTTAAGATAGTTGTCTGTGTTCAATGCCCATAAAATAGTCTATCATATTGATAGACCATTGCTTCCTTCTCAGTTTTCCACTTGTTGAGAATTTGGCCCCTATTCACTGTTGATTAAAATATCTTTGTATAAACATGATTTTTCCCTTTTCAATTAATTTCTTGGAATGGATTCCTAAAGAGGAAATTACTGGGTCACAAAATAAAACAAGATTTATGACTTTTATTACCAAACTGGTATTCAGAAACACTGTACTAATTTATTACAATGCCAACTGCATTGTATATGAATGTATATGAATGTTTTCTTAAAGGTCTTTCCAACATTGAATTTAATATTTTCAATTTAATTTCTCAGTTAATACTGGTAAATTGTTACTTCTCAGTTTTTATTTACATTAAAAATTATTAGTTAGGTTGAACCCTCTGCCAAATGTCTCTTTATTATTTGTGTTTCCTTTCTGTCCATGGATTCTGTCTGTCCATTCAAGACTGAATATACTTTCATGCGTTTGTATTCATTTCATATATATTCAGAAAATGAAGCTTCTGTAAGACACATTTGCTGCAGATTTCCCCCCGATTCTTTTTTTCCTAGTATATAACTTATATTTATATATTCAAACTCAAATTACTCAATCTATTCATAATTAAATATGTCCACTCTTTCATTTTCTTTCAGATTTTTTGCACTTGAAAAAATTACCTCTTTAACTCATGTGAAATGTGTGCAGTCTATTTTCTATAGAACAATTGCCCATTTTCCCAGCAGCACTTACGCGGTAATGGTTGTTCCCCCATTTTATTTCATCAGGTTTGTTATGAAACTTCTTATATATGTATAAATCTATTTCTGGCATTTCCATTCTGTTTCACTGGCCTGTATTTCTGTTTTTAACTCTACAATTTGGTACCTGTGCTTCAATTTGTTTTAAATTCTGGTAGACTAAGTCACCTATCATTTTCCTGTTCTTTTTAAAGTAGGAAAGGAAATTGATGAAGAAGAAATATGAAATATTTCTCAATATCCCATGAAAAAATGTATACTTTTAGTACCTTTTCTATCAGTTCTTTTGCTACGTCATTTGTTTGTGTCTCAAAAGTTAGAGGACATTCCTCAATCACAAGCCTTGGGCGTCTTTGTCCACTGGGTGCTGTCGAATGCTTCGTGCTGTAACAGAGAATATGTTTATGGTTGGAAGCCAATTGCTGATTTTCAGTTAATATGCTCATGTGAAAATGAGCGAGTAACTCACAAGTAAGTTCAAGGCAATCCTTTTTCTTTGTTATTTCGACTCTAATGGCTGTCTTCTTATGTAAAAATATTGGAAAAACACAATAACGTCTATTAATTTAGATTTCTTTAATTAAAACCTCTATTAATTTAATTTCTAATTTAACATGAAAGAAAAGCTCCGCGTCTGTTGTTTTGATAAGTTATGAGAAATGATTTTAGATCACTGTTATACCTCATTATTGTACAAAAGCACAAGTAACAATCCTATTTAAGTGCAGATAAATATTGTCCTGTCTTTTTCCTTTTTCTTCTTTTATGATCTTCACCCCTCGATTATTCTTAGCACTGGCAGGGCACTGCTAAATCTATTTGAAGTAATACGAAAAGAGAAAAATAATTTATCCTTGGTTTGTAAGATTTGTAATTAGGACATAAGTGTTGCTATGGTGTGGTAAATGGCATATTTACTTAGTAATGCTTGAACTAGTAAATATCTGATGAGGTGCCCTGTCATGGTGAAAGCTGCTTGTGTACACGCCCTCTCAGACATGTGTAAGTGGGCAGTTAGTTACTCAGTAGCAGACAGTGTCCCTAAAAAGCACATCTGGGATTTTTTAAAGCCTCTTCTTTTTTTCCCAATTTTCCTGTTTTCTCTCTTTTTCTCTTATTTCATTTTCCCTTCTCAGCTTAGCCCTTTCATAGTTAAAGTCGCTATAAAGAGAAAACACAGTTTTTACCCTGGTCTTTGAGATGATTTTGATACAGTTGGAGAGTTGTGTAAAAAAAATTTAATGTGTTAATCAAAGACATTGGTCTGGTTATTTTCATTCTTCACTGGAAGGAGTAACAGTATTTTGAATATTATGAAACATACAAGCTTGGTTGGCAAAAACGTTTGTAGTATTGTTTGGAAAAACAGCTATTAAAAAAGTTAAAAAAGAACCTAAAATGGATGGCTTTCTGGCTTTCCCATCCTATTTTTTGGAAAAAGCTGAAAAGAGATCTATCCAGTTTGTGAGAACTTGGCATGTAGGCCTTTTTGCTGTAAAAGTTTTGCAAGTTAGAGATAGTTTCTGTTGCCACTATTAATAAAGCAATACAGGACAGTTCAAAAAAAACGCTCAGTGAAAGTGGACTTGTTCAGTCAGCTCTTTTAGCCCAGTGATAGGATATAGCTAATTGATACCCCCTCATCCGCTGAAGTTGCTATATCAGCTTTCAGGTGCTTCTTGAGTCTATTTTCCTTTCCCATTTTTCATTGACATCCTTACCTAGGACCTGTTTGTCTGCAAGGGGCTAAATCTATGAGAAGTTTTAAGGAAGGAGATTTAAGTTTCCTTCTCCCAATCGAGGTTCAACTGCTGGAAAATGTGCCTTAAGCCAAAACCCCGAATTATCCTTTATTCTCCATCACTTTGTTCAAACTTGCTTTGCTTTTAGCCAAAGAAAACTGTCTCTCTCAACAGCTTCTTAGTATAACAGTTTTCTGGAGCGTCAGGCTTACCTTAATTTCAAGCGCGATAGCACCACCCTGTATAGGTAACTTGCAGGCAGGTGTTTTTGCTGCCCAACAGGTTGTATAACAGGATGAATAGCCCCAACAATATATCCTTTAAGATAGTAGTCTTCCACTTTTGTTACTATATCCAGAATTGAATTTATCTTGATTACTTCTGGGTTTGGTGAAGCTGAAATATCAAATGCAAAGAGAGATTTGCACATTCATGAAGTTGAATTACATATTATTTCTATCTACGTATGATAATACTAATGAATAGGAAACATATCCATATGATTTAATCTCAAATAAAGTTATACTAACAGGTATTATATATTTTCTAATTTAATTTCAGAAAAAGCAAAAGTAATCTTAGCAGCTGTCAGATATTTAGTATTACCAATATGTGTTAAAGTAGAAATACAATGCCCTATATATATTTTTCAAATAAGGCACTTTTATTTTATTTATTTATTTATTTAAAGACACATTTTAATTTTTTTATTTTAAAAAAAATTTATTTATTTTTGGCTCTTCGTTGCTGCACAATGGGCTTTCTCTAGTTGTGGTGAGCAGGGCTACTTTTCGTTGTAGTGCACAGGCTTCTCTTTGTGGTGGCTTCTCTTGCTGCAGAGCACGGGCTCTAGGTGTGTGGACTTCAGTAGTTGCAGCACGTGGGCTCAGTAGTTGCGGCATGCAGGCTGTAGGGCACGTGGGCTCAGTAGTTGTGGCTCGCGGGCTTAGTTGCTCCGCAGCATGTGGGATCTTCCCGGACCAGGGATTGAACCCATGTCCCCTGAATTGGCAGGTGGATTCTTAACCACTGCGCCACCAAGGAAGTCCCTGTCAAGTGCTTTCTTATTTCTAATTACATTTCAAAAAAATCGTGTTTTAAGTTTCTCTGGGAAACTAAAAATATGGTTTCTTATGGCACTTATATAAATACTTGGGTAAAGAAATTAAAAAAGTAAAGGCAACCAGAAGTTCTTCTTAATAAGTAAGAATTCTAAATACACAGGAAATTTAAACGCAACATTTATATGCAGTTGAAACATTCCTTTGAAGCAGGGCAAATCTGTAGAAACTGTAGAATAGTACAATCTGTATAGTTTTTAGTAAAAGGAAAAGGGTGTGTTATATGGGAAAATGAATGTTCTAGCAGTATTAATTTTAAAAACAACTTCATTTTCTGTGACAATATTTCTCATTTTCTGGAAAACAACCAAGACTTAATAACTAGAAATGGAGCTGCAGTTTGGCTATCTCTTGAATAACAAAACATATGAAATGAACTCCAGGTAGGGGCAGTGCTGGCTGTTGGCCTTCTGTCAGTGTGGTCAGTGCTGTCCAGAAAATAGCTGCTGTTAATTGCCCAAACACAGGAAGTAGGTTAAGAAGCAGACAAGGAAGAAGGGTCAGAGGAAATCCCTACCTCCTCTTACATTAATATCCTCGTGATGGAACAGAAATCCACCACTTGGATTCACGTGGGTTCATGCCAACTTCTCAAATGAAAATAAAGCACTCAAAGAAAAGTTATATAAACCAGCATGAATCCATTTACTCAAATTTTCATCCTCTTTTGGATTTAAACTAATCTACAATATATTTTCATCATTATGAATAGGAATAAAAACAAAGAGACTGATCCTGGTTTTGGAAGAAACAGCTGGATTTCATTGCAAAATGACCCAGTTCTGCATGGTTGTGTGGCAATCACTTCGTGATTCATTTGGTCTTACTTTTTTAGTATTTTAACTATCAACCCTGATTTCCAAACAAAGGAACTAAAAAACTATAAACTAGAATAAACTGTTAAGACTAAGGAATGAAACATAGCCTAAACTTATTTTTAGAACTATACACTAATCCTACAAAAATTTAAAGAAAATTTCCGTCTTTTAATGGATCTCATTGCTTATTGTAGAAAATGGAAATGCTTAGCATGATACGAAAGAATCTTCATAGTCTGGCCTCTGTCTACTTATTCAGCGTTCACTCTTGTCATCCTTTTCCTTGTACATCTTGCTTTGGCAGGACTGAACTACGGGAGCTCCTGAGCCTGGCACACTCTTTCATGTTGCCAGAACTTCGTTTCCTTTCCTGCTCCCCAAGTTGGGTTAATCATTCCTTCCTCTGTGCTGTGCATTCTACTAGTTCCCTTATCAATCTGTATTATAGATACTTGTTTATGTGTTTGTCTCTGCTGTTAGACTGAGAATTCCTTAAAGGTATAAAACCAGAATCACTTACCCTAAGTAGAAAATTACATACAAATAAATACAACAAAAAGAAAATACGTATCAAATTCTAGCTGGTTACTGTTATCTGCCAAGGACTGAGCCACAGCCCTGCTCTCTCTTTGTTGAAAGGGAGAATTAGCCATCAGAGAGGTGTTAAAGACGTAGTAACTCCAAACTGATTGGAAGGCTTAAAAAGAACTGAAAAGGGCACAGCTTTCCGACTATGAGATTCAATGTTATTAATTCTGTGTTTGTGTGTACAACTTAAAAGCATCTCAGGTCTAGAGCTAAGTCTTTTGGTAGAGGCTTGGAACCCCTATTGGGATAGAAGTAGCAAGGACACAGTGATGGCAGCAAGGGGGACAGATGACATCAGAGGGAATAAAATGAATTATAAAACTAGATAAAAGAACTGTAAAAACTTTACAGCCTGAGGTCTCTTAAAGGACTTTCTACACTTCATTGGCCCGATTGATAATGATAATGAAATCATTCCCTCCATTCTATTGTTTCAGAACAAGGTTCTCAAAGGCAGAATTTTGTAACACGTTAAATAGAATCACAAGAAGATAGCTATAACAGGAGGACATTGGTGTTTAAAGAGGTTCCTGTTCAGGTAGAGAATGTATTTCTAAGGAGCACCTTGTTCTCTGGTGATGTCAGAGAAATTTTGTGTCAGTGGAACAAATCCAGCTTTTCTAGTCTAATCTACATCCTCTTGCACTTTCAATAAAGTAAGGTTATTGTCTTGAGTTCAATGCAAAAGAAATGTTAATGCCTGAAACACAAAGACACACACACAGAAGTTTTGAGAAGAATTACAAACTGAGAAATCCAGTAAAGTTACAAAGGGAGAAAAAAAATTGTACATCAGTACTAATAAGCATATCTTACACATAAGTTTTTGTAAAGATCATGTCATTTTGGGCCCAGTGCTTTACATTAATTATTCAACTGTCTCAAATGTGCATGTTCTTCTATTTGGAGGTCTGTGTCTTTTGATAAATAGCACTCGGCATAGACATGATAATTATGATAAGTGCTTGAAAAACACTTGTTAAAGGACCCACTGAATGAAAAATTGGTTGTAACATTAACATATTCAGTGAACAGAGCTCCAGGTTGCTCATGGAGCAGTAGTTTAGAAAATAGACTCTAGGGGGACTTCCCTGGTGGTCCAGTGGTTAGGACTCCTCGCTTTCACTGCTGAGGGCCGGGGTTCAATCCCGGTGGGGGAACTAAGATCCCACAAGCCAAAAAAAAAAAAAAAAAAAGACCTTCGGACCAGACTGCCTGGATGCAAATCTCAGCTCTGCCACTTACTAGCCTGGCAAGGTACTTTGCACCCTCGTGCCTCAGTTTCCTCATCTTCAAGGTAAGAATAATAATAGAGTCTACTCTATAGGGTTGTTAGGATTAAATAAGTTTATATGTGTTCCTAGAAAGTATCTGGCATGTAGCATGTGCTATACAACTATTGACTGCTTTGTTAAATAAAGTCCTCCCCTGTGGAACGAGAGGCAGCACACTATTCTAAGAGCATTAGGATCTGGAAGCAAATCACTTGGGCTCAACTCATGCCATTTACTAGATCTGGAACAAGTTAATTTGCCTGTCTGGGACAGGGACAAACAATGGTATTAACTTCATAGAGTTGCTTTCATAGTAATTGTAAAACATGAGCCCAGGGTCTGGTACAAAGTAAACACTCAAATATCAGTGATGTGCCTGTCTGTTGGTGGCCCAGCTTAGAAAGATAGTTTCGAATGAAGTTGCCCTCCGAGATGTCATTGTCGGTTTAAAAAAATCTCCAGGAAGATCATTGTAGAGATCTGGATTTATTCCAAAAGCCCAGCCTGGCTCACCATCTGTAGAATTCTGTATCAGAGGCCCCTAACTCATGCTCTAGATCTCAGGTCCCTAACTCACCCTATAGATTAGGTGTCCCCCCTGCCAACTCACTCCAAATAACAGTCCCTACCTCACGCTGATCTGCTCCATTGAGTCCCAGACTCAAATGTCCAAAGGTATCAGCCTGATAAAACAAGGAAAGGGGCTGTGCTGAAGGAGGGACCTGCGGAAGACTTAATACCTTATCCAAGAGTGCAGCAGCCCTGGTCCAGTGCTGCCATGTGGTCATGTCGGCCCAGTGTTGCTGGATCTTCTACTTTTTTAAGAAAACCCCCAAATCCAGATTCTTATGTAATATCTCCCAACTTTAAAAAGTGACAGTTAATTCAAATATCTTAACACTATACACAACAAGCGAGACCTGTCTAAAAGCTGAATATGGCCCATGTCTTGTTGGTTTGCAGCTTCTCCTCTGGGTTGCCCCAGGGATTCTGCAGACCAGAGCCTGCCTAGGTCCAGGCCAGGCCACCCGGACCATCTTAGACAGTGCTCAGCATATCCTAGGGCACAGAAAGTGATCCAAATCTTCCTCATTAGTGGGGACAGGAGGATGATGGTGATAGGAGGGCTGGGGTTCGTTCTGTTAACAAATTGCCCTTCTTATCCTACATTGTGATTTATTTTAAACATGCCAGTGTCATTCAAGTAAGGTAAACCTAGGAGCAAGGAAAGGTGAAATAAATCTGGGAATTTTGTTGAGAACTTCCCTTCAGGTAATCCCCTCGATTCTTAATAATGTTTTAAACTGTGCTGAAAAGAGACTGGCAGCCTGACTCAGCTTAGAGATGTGAGGAAGGGGCAAGCTGTGCACACAGAGTGAGGCATTTTCATCAGTGCTCACCAGAGTGAATAATTATGTCTCCAAGATAGGCTTGGTGTTTGAAGCCAAGCCTTTGATTTGATGTCCTTACACTGGGGCAGTAATATCAGAGACTCTATTACTTTTTAAACACAGGAAATTAGGGGGGAGGTGTGGTTGTTTTGGCTAGAACTGAACAGCACAGGCAGTTAGCAGCAGCTGCAAGCCATCTTGCTCTTCTTAGCTCCTCAACCGCTGCGAGTTCCTTGGGAGAAGGAACAAATGGTGTTGTTGACAGCATTAATGGGTGGGGTTGGTTGCCGTTCAATCAATGCTACACGATTTGTAAAAGCTTTATGACACCTTACAAGGCTATTGTGAAGAACTGGTGAAGGAAAGTATTTTGTAGTTGCTTTGAAATCTATATACATGCAGCGTGGACTTTTCTGATTAAAACTGAAACGTGCTGAACGTTAAGCAAGTCTATCATTCATCCTCATAGTTTCCAAAATAAAATATCAGTAGAGTTTTTTATGGTCCTTTGCTTAAAAGCTTCATAGACAAAGATCAAATTTTAAAAATAGAAAAAAGTCACATTCTAGTAAAAAGCTAAGAACTTGTTCAATGTCAAAAGGTTTGCTCTGATGATGTAACTCTATGAAACCAGTCCAAGACATATATATGTTCTTTCCACCAATTTACTTCTGAAGATTGGTATGTATTTTTGAAATATTTATGAAACATTGTTTCCTCAGATAAAAGCACGATGTACAAACACTGGCAAGCAATTTTACCATATTTTCAAAAGGGAACAGACTGTCAAACCCCATATTATATCTAGCAATTATAGTAAAAAATAATAAGTAACATGTACCAAGTACATATTTTGTGCCAGGCACTATGCAAAGTGCTTTACATGCCTAATCTTAATTAGCCCTTACAAAAACTCCACAAGGCAGATATTATCATTATTCTCAGATGAGGAAACTCAGGAAGAGAGAGATTTGATAACTTGCCCAAATTATTAGTGAGCGGTAAGGCTGTAATTGAACCAGACAGAATGACTCCAGAGCCAGTACATCCGAGCACCGACAGGAAAGTAAAGCTTCATTGATTTGCATCACTGCTAATTCAGAATTTGTGAAGATTCAGACATGAGCTGAGCTAAAGCTTTTGACTACTATAAATTGTTAATCAATCTAATGTACAGATATTAAAAGGACTAACTGGTTTACTCTACTTATCAAAATGTTTTAAGTTACTTAGAAAGATAAACTACTATATAAATAACATCCAAATTACATAAAATTTTATGTTTTCAATAAAGGTGCCATCTTTGTAGTCACTCATTAATATATTTAATTGAAGTCATACAACTGTGGTTTTGAAATGCACTCAAACTCCAAGGGACGACAGAGCTCATAATTACAGGCAGATATGCAAAAGATTGCATTATGACCATGAAAACTCCTTGCAGCCTTGTGTTTCACCGCTGTCTCCTGCATGTGCTGCACTCTGCCTGTTCGGTTTTACTTGTAGTTCCCAGACAAACCATGAGATTTTCTCTCGTTTCTGAGTCTGTACAGCTTGTCTTTCAGCCTTGTTTGCCTTACCCCCACTTCCTTACTCAGCCTTTTTTTTTAAACTTTAAAAACATCTTGTGTGGGGGTAGAAATGTAACGTACAAACGGGGTGCACAAAACATACTTAAAACTGCCAGCATTTGGTAACCACCATCCATTCGAAAATCAGAAAATGGCGGGCACGCCATAAGCCTCACTTCCTGCCCGTTTCAATCACAATCCCCCTCTCCTGCTCTGTGCTACCTTGACTTTTTTTTTTAACCTTGACTTTTGTGGTCCTCACTCCTTGCTCTTTTTAGTTTACTATGCAAGAATGCAAGCAAACATTACAGTTCAGTTTTGCCAATTTTGTGAGCTTTATATAAATGGAATCATACAGTATTTTGCGTCTATTTTCTTTCACTGAACATTAAGGTCGTGAGATTAATCTTGGGCAGCTTGTGTAGTGGTAGTTTGTTCGTTTTCACTGCAGTGTAGCAGAGGACAGCAAAGTACTGCCTACGGCCTGTTTTGTTGCATGTGGTATGTTGGCACTTCACTGGCCGAGCTGAGTAGCTGTGACAGAGACCACACGGCTCACAAAGCCTAAAATATTTACTATCTGGCCCTTTTCAGAATACGTTGGCTCACTTCTGTGGTGCAGTGTTGCACTGTATGAGTTTACCACAATTTATTTTTCCAGTCTCTTGTTCGTGGATTTCTGAGTTGTTCACACTTTTGGGGTTATTACAAATAGCACTTCTATCAACATTCTTGTATGTGCTGCAGGGTGCATGCGTGTGCACGCTTCCACTGGGTATATGTATCTTCGCTAACTAGGTAATGACAAAGCATTTTTTGTTTTTCCAAAATGGTTGTACCAATTTACCAACACCTGGTATTAGCTTGACGTTTTAGCCATTTTGGATGATTTGTAGTGGTTTCTCACTGTGGTTTTAACATGAATTTTTCCTGATTACTAATGAGGTTGAGCACGGTTTCATATGTCTATTGACCATTTAGATTTCCTGTTTCATCAGCCACCTGTCCAAGCTCCTTGTCCATTTTTCTATTGGGTTGTCTTTTCCTTTTTTGATATTCAGTTGTATTTTGTATATTCTGGACATAAATCTTTGTCTAAGTCTCACTCATTCTTTAGATCAGATGAGGTGGCACTTCTTTTAAGGAGTCTTTCTGGATCCTACCAATCGGGTGGAGGTGCTCTTCTTTCTGCTTCTGTAACTCTCAGACTTCTAGCAAAGTTTGTATCACAGCATAGAGTGTAAGCACTGTAAACAGATGATTAGTCATCAGGGCTCCTCAGCAGCAAGCTCACTAGGATGCAGGTTCACAGAAGTCAAGGACTAGGCTTTATTCCTCACTTGGAGCTCAGTAGGTGCTCAGTAAGTGTTAGTTCAAAAAATAAATAGACGAATTGGGAGACTGGGATTGACATATATACACTATTGACACTATGTATACAACAGATAACTAATGAGAACCTACTGTATAGCACAGGGAACTCTACTCAATGCTCTGTGCTGACCTAAATGGGAAGGAAATCCAAAAAAAGAGGGGCTATATGTATATGTGTAGCTGATTCACTTTGCTGTACAGTAGAAACTAACACAACATTGTAAAGCAACTATACTCCAATAAAAATTTTAAAAAAGAATAAACAAATGTCCACCCAGATGTAAGAAAAACCCCCAATATAACGTAGATTGCCAGTAGAAATGTATTTTCTCCCAACATCAATATTTATTTAAGTGGGTCAACTGTTTGCTATTTTCAGAGATTCCCTATCCCCCAGGTCAGAATGGGATCTTTCTTTCCCCCAACAGTCCGAAATTGTGAAGTTTTATTATTTGCCACAACTACTGAGCCTGTGCTCTAGAGCCCAAGAGCCACAACTACTGAGTCCATGTGCCACAACTACTGAAGCCTGCTCGCCTAGAGCCCATGCTCTAGAGAAGCCACTGCAATGAGAAGCCCGCACACTGCAACTGAAGAGTAGCCTCCACTTGCCACAACTAGAGAAAGCCCTCATGCAGCAACGAAGACCCAACACAGCCAAAAATAAATAAAATAAATAAATAAAGGAAAGTCCTTATGTGGTTTTTTTTACCTGACAGAGATTATGTTGATGCTTGAGTAAATTTAGTCATCTTTATTATAAATTTCTTTTTACATAGCACTTTACATTTGAAAATCTTTTGACTGCTTGAGGAAATACTCAAGAACTTATTAGATTCAGACAGACATAGAAAATTTAGCTGGACTGACCTTCTTTCCTTCCTTCCCTCGTTTCTGATACTTTATTCATCTCTTGTTGATTTTTAAATGCATTCTCTTCAGTGCTGCATCTTCATTATTCTTGAAAGTTCTCTAGTATTTACGATTACTGACCATTTCTTGCTTTTTGAAACCCTCCTTTTCCTTGTGTTCTCTGGTGCTATACAGTCACAATTGTCCTCATTCTATTTCATTTTTGTTGAGTTGTCCTAAATATGGCTAAATATGCCTGATGATTCAGCCCAAGACACTTATGCTCTGCCCATATTCTCCTCTTTAAGACTTTATCTACTTCAATTCCTCCTGGAAGTCATCATCTCTGCCGTGCACCTGTAACTCTCTCTGCCAGGATGTTCCACTGCCACCTCACATGCAATGTGCCTGGAATGGAATTGCTGTTTCACCAACTGACTCCCTGTGGGACGCCCCTCCTACTGTAAGAGGCATCATTATTTCCACAGTTACTCAGGCTCAGAACAGGGAAGTCATCTTGGATTCCTCATTCTTTCTGTCCCTTCATATCCAGCCAGCCACAGGCTAAGTCCCTCTTGGTAATGTCTCTTACAGGGACGCCCCCTCACTTCTCCTTTCAATAGCCCTTGAAAGTACCTCAAACTCTTAATCTTTTTCTGATTATATAAACCCTATTTTTTTCTTCAGGTTCAGTTAAAGTCCTAATTTGAATTCCAACTTATCCTATTCAAAATTGATTTTTCCTTTTCCTGATACCTCTTGTATCTCGTATTGCAATTTTTCATTCATTACTTCAACACAACTTATTGGCCACTGGTCATGTGCCAAACACTGTGCAAAACACAGCAGTGCAAAGGTGGATGTGGCATAGTTCCTGACCTTGAGGAGTTCATGAGCTTGTCCAGTTTGACCAATTAGAATATAAAATATTGGAGGGCAGAAACTATGTCTTATTCCTTTTTGTGTTTTCACTACTTATCAGCATCTTCTACAGAATCCATACATCAATGTATTTACTACTGTTACAGTGATGGTAAAAGACAATGAGAGTTTCTTGTTCTCATAATAAGAAAGCAAGCTAGGGGCCAGGAAAATTTTACTCAATGTGTTTTACATGATTCTATTAGAAAGTCAAATAAGGAAGTTACCATCTGTCCTTCTATTGGGTTTTTAATACTGTAGAAATTTCTTTTTAATCATAAAGCTATACATGCTCTAAAAATCCTTAAGGCCATGGTTATTCAGATTGTTTTCTGGGATTGCACAAGAAGGTAAACCAACCCTTCTGGATTATTTGCAGAGTTAATTTAACTTTTCGCCAAGAAACTCGATGATGTACTCATATATATACTGACACACTCTCATACATACACATGTATAGATTACTATACAATAATCCAGAAAATTTATCACAAAAATTGTGCTGAAATCTCACTAGTGCGGTTAGTAGATCTGGCATAAAGCCAGGAGGGATAGTTAACTTTTATTAAGTGCTTACTAAGTGCCAGGTACCTTTTCAAGGAGATTATTTTGTATAATCTCCTTTAATCTTTAAAATAACTCTATTATGCAAGCACCATCAGAACCCCCATTTTATAGATGAGGAAACTGAGATACAGCAAAATTTATAAACTTGCCAAGTTAATGAGTGAAAGAGCCTAGATTCAGAACCCAGGAACTTGACTCCAGAGCCTTATGCAATTAATGATTAGGCTATTATTTCTCCCATAGAGATATATAAGTAATGGCTCAAAGTACCCCTACCAAAAAAAAAAAAAGTGTGGGAAGGGCACACACACACACACACACGCACACATGCACACATGCACACAGAGCATGGAACTAAATGGAAAATCAATAAATTGTTCAAGATAACTATAGCCACCATAACACAGGGCACTGGAAATTTCAAAGGGTCTCCTCTTGCCCCACTGGGACTTGTCCCATGTCCTCTGTTTGGAAAAACAGAGGAAAACAAGGTAAGAGACAGGCTCTTCGTGAGCACACACAGCTGTCACTAGACCAATTTGTTTCCTGAAAGGTTGCTCACTGCACGTGGTCTCTGAGAGGCAGGAGATGCCACTATTTAGTAGTCCTCACAGCAACCACAGGTCAGAATGGCCAGGACTATATGAAGAAGGCTGGCATATTTTAACCCCCATGTGACTCACTTCTCTACACACTGGAGGAATAGGTGGGCGTCAGAGACAACAGAAGAGAGGAAGGTGGTTTGTGGAGCTGGGCTGATACAGAGTCTTGGCTTCTGAGGCAGAGGCAAAGGCAAAGGCAAAGGCAAAGGCAAAGACAAAAACAAAACAGAACAAAAAACATGTGGAAGAATTGTAGAGAAAAGGGACACCAGGAGACTGGGCCCCTGGACCAAATAGGAACCAGGTGCAACTTTAAAATATGTGCCTGCTTGCTGAGTTAACATTTGCAAACTATGCCCATACTTACACTTTATAGTGTAATACTCTATTACCTCCTCCACACACCTAGAGTGGAAGGTAGAAATTTTACTCCTTTCACAGAGAGAAGGGCTTCTGTTAATAATAAAGCCAAAATGACTTCTGAAGAAAGTTGTAGATCCTTCTGATTCAATGATGGCTGCATTTATACAAATTTGTTTGAGATTGCTAACATGGTTGGGTGGAAATAAATCAAAAAAAAAAATTCAAGTTACTTTAAAACCTATGGGGGTTGTGCAGCAAATCTTAAAGCACAGATCAAAATGGCTCTGGCCTAAACTTTATGAATAGACAAGGTTTTGAGGTTAAGGAAAATATGTGTTTGCATCCTGTGGATTTACAAAAACTTGTCCTAAAAAATAATTGACAAGGACAATCAATGGAGAAAACATAGGACCACATCACAAATATTTTCTCAAATGATGTTTTTTGAAAAAGTATAGAAAAAATTCATTTGAGTGTTACTTTTCTGATTGTCACCATTATCTTAATCTACTTTTTTTTTTAAATCTACTTTTAACTTTCATAATTAAAAAGAAAATTAAGAATATTGACATTTTCCCCTTTGGTAGCCTTAGCCTTAGGTAAAAATGGAAATGTAAATATGTTAAAAGTATATGTACAGACTTTGTGTATGTCTCTGGAAGGGAGTTTGCTTGCTGGCTAGCTCAGTTTTTGACAAAGAAAAATGGGCTGCTCTTGCTTCTTGCACAAAGATGCACTGTTCACAGAGCAAACCAAAAAAAATGGAGAATTTGTGTTTAAGTTGAAAAGAAATTAATATCTAACATAATCTACTTAGTATAAATTTTCTATTAACTGATAAAACGTGCGGCTTATTAGAATTAAAAGCATAACTTTGTAATAAGAACTTAAAATACTGACATCTGGAAATTCTAACAGCAAGCAGGACACTCAATTTCATTTTTAATACCCTGTAATTAAAGATATAGTTCTGCTTTTTAAAAACTCAGTTTTATCAATGCGATTGTACAGTAAAGTTTCCAAAAGAAGTGAGGTAAAGTATTTGTGAAGTTGAGCTGCCTCTGTTCCTTACACAGGGCTGCCATCTGGGCTTGTTTATTTGTGTTTCCAACTTTCTGGAACAGGGAGTTTCTCTGTTAGGGACAGGGCAAGCAAAGGAAGTATCTTACAGAAGACTATCTTTTTTTCTGTATTATCAAACTTCAAATTTAGTTTGGTCAAAAATATCAAATGACTACCACAATCACAACATTAACACAGTTGGAAACCTCAGAATTGTCTTAGCAAATACTCTTCCACATGATGCAAGTAATATTTCCTACATGCTACCTTCTTGTGCCTTTCAGATCTTTTTCAAAACACAAACTGTCATTAAGGCTAGACCTATTTGGCTGGAAAGCGAACATTTTTCATGTGTCCTTCTACAAATAAGCATTTGATTTAAAAATGAAAGGACTATTTCCAAGCAGTTTTTCTAATTTTATAAAGTACATATGAACCAAATTTACAAAAACCAAACAGAACAAAAATCTTTCAGAGTGTAATTAAGAAACAAAGCATTATTGTTAGACTGATTGTACAATCTGATTATGAGGAACAGTTTACAAATCCACAAACCAACACTTAAAAAAACTAGAAGTCCCTTATCTCTGAAATCTTTCATTGAACAAATAAAATAGAAGCAAAAAGTACCTTGTAAAGTAAAATCCAGCAATACATATTCGTAAGCAAATTCTGTCTTTGTTTCCACTTGCGGTCTCTTCAGGGTAGAAAATATTTTTCCAGGGCTGCTATCATCAGGGTCTTCTAGCTTTCTAAGTCCGCACCCCATGGCAAAATCTGTAAGGAATTAAATTGCAGGATAGGGGAGGGAGACCAGCAAATTCTGTTGTTTAAGCTGCAAAAAGCAAGTTACAGACTTAACTGCTTTGATTTTTTCAGCTAAACCATAGATACTCAAAAAGAAAACATTTGAGTCCAAAGAAAGAAGCTGAAGACTTTTTCTATCCATTTTTCTGTAAAGTCGTTGAACCCATGATGATTAAGCTACAGCTCCGGGAGGCTGGGCTTGATCTTAGGAGAAACATGCAAGCTGCTACAACTTAGCGGAGAATTTCCATGCCACGTCAATTTACAGCCAGCCCCCTACCAGAGTTCTGTCGCTCAGGGCACCAACAGTGCTTTGTCTATCCCAGTTAGCTGGATGATAAAGGAGGTGTCCAAAAACGGAAATAAAAAGGCAAAAGTGCAAATCAGATGGAATTATCTACAAGTAGAGGCTATATTCAGACATAGTGGTGTGCAATTCTTTTTCTGTTTTCTCTTTTCCCTTTTTCCTGTGCCCACTGCCCCCCCTTCCTCCCTGCTATTACCAAGAAAGCAAAAGGAGAGAGAGAGACAGAGAGAGAGAGAGAAAATGGAAAAAAAAAAAAAAAAAGATTCTCAATATGGTTGGAAACAAAAATCATTTCCAGAAAGGAAGTCAGGAAACTGTTTCTGGAGTCTAAAAGGAGAAAAGTTAAAGTTAAAAAAACAACAACCCACTTTTAGTCTTTAGATAGCATTTTGAGGATTTCTTTCCAAATGAAGGGTTTTTCTTGGCTGGAAAAATCATGTACTAGTTAAACTGCCTCATATAAAATGTTTATATTTAAATATCATAATAAAAAGACTTTATTTAATTGCAAAGAAGAGACAGTAATGTGGATAATTAGTTTCCCTAACATTTATAAAGTTTAAAAAACTCTACCATTAGAAGGCTTATGATAATAACTAGTAACATTTCCACAGGTCCCAGAGTATCATTAATTAAAAACAACAACAATAACAACAACAAAACTGACAACTTGATTCACTCAGTCTTATAAATTGCTATTTACCTGAAGTCAAGAACAATTTCTAATGGAACAATTGTAATGAGTGTTTATTGTATTTTACTATTTACGCGTCATGTGGTGTGGTGTACCCATCAAAACTGTGAGCCCTGAAATCATACCGCCTGGGTTCAAATACTGCTTCTAATGCCTACTAGAGACGTGATCTTGGGCAACTTACTGGACCTCTTCAGGTTTCAATTTCCGCCCCTATAAAATGGAGTTAATAATAATACTTACCTCATAGGCTTGTTATGAAGGTTGAATGAGATAATCTTATCTCATATCTTAACATTATGCCTGGCCAATAGCATAAATTTGTTAATGTGCTTACATTATAAAACAGTGTTGAGAATAGTAGTAGAAGGGAAGTGATTCTGCCACCATTCCCATTATTTACAAAATAAATCTCACATTTCAGATTTTATAGAACACAAGCCTGGAAAGATTTTTCAATTACATTGAAGAGTGCACATGAAAACTCTCAAAAGGGTATGGATTATTTAGTTTGTATATCACTATGACCTCTTGTCTCTTCCTTCCACCTCCTTGTCTTTAAACAATTTACTTTTCAGAAGTGTTTTTTAACAGAGGAAAATTCCATAGTCCTTCATTCTCAAGGGTGAGCATGGCTGGTGGTAGCAATTTCTGGGTAAATTTGGCTAAAAAGACAGCAGACTCTGACCTAGTGTGACTCATTTGACTATTCCCAGTGCTTCCATGGCTGTCATTTTTCATGTCCTCTTTTGCTGTGAGCTTCTGGATGGCAGAAATAGAATATTTGAAGTTCACTAGTTCCTATTGCAGAGCCTGGAGTATTATTTATGAAATATTCATTATATTTATTAAGCGCCTGCTATTTTCCAGGCACTAAATTAGATGCTGTTTGGGTACACAAGTTGACTAAACATGGCCTCTGCCCTAAAGAAACTTAAGGCTTAATGAGGAAGAAGACAGACTTATAAACAGGTAATTTCAATTTGATTTGGTAGCTGCTAAGATAGAAGTATGCATAGGTTGCTATAGAAACCCTAGAAGGGGTCTCTAACTCAGCTTGGAGGATGATATCTGAGCTGTCTTGAAGGATGAATATGCATAAGATAGATAAAGAAATGTGGGGAGCATGTGCCAGGAAAAGGGAAAGGCATGAGCAATGTTATGGAATCATGAAACAGTATGGCATGAACTTGAAGGGACATGAAGCAGTTGAGAATTACTAGAACATAAAGAAGTAACATAATTACTAGAACACATCTAGTAACATAATTACTAGAACACGTCTCTAGTAGTCTTCTTTGAAAGAAGACTAAGCTATAAGGGAGGTAAGAGCCAGTTGTAATGGGTTGTATATGCTGCATAAAAGGAATTTTGACTTTATTTTGTAGGCAGCAAATGAGAATCAAATAATACAATGGAAAATTCAAACGAGGAGCTTGAAATAGGCAAGTGACATAAGTTTGTGTTTTTGATGGGTTACTATGGCTGCTTTGAGGAAGATGGTCTTAATAGGAGCAAGAATGGGGGGAGACTAGTCATTCAGGAGAGTATTGCAGTAGTCCAGTTGAGTTGATGACTGAACAAATGAATGAATAGGATGCATTATTATGTCCTTAAAGAATTTCTTTTATCTCTAGTGAAAGGAACTGTACTTCCTTTTGTTCACAACTAAGCCATCACTTAATCATTTTTCTCTCCAAAAATCCAACAAAATAAAATTTTATTTGACCCTTAATGATGTCTTAAAACACATTTCCATGTCCATATGGCACACATTCCCTCTATTTTAACAATTATATGGGATTTCATTGTATTAATATTATGTTTAATAAGCAGCATTTTGGCTATTTTCAAAGTTTCATGGTAAAGAATTTTATAAAGATTACTTTTTTCTCCACATTGGATTATTTCCTAAACACTTAGATTTTACTTCATAAATGGTCAAAGGAAAGAGTTTACATACAAGGAAATCAGTTAGAAAGTAATAAGCAGAGAAAATGTATTCTAATGGGTAAATAATTCATTTACATTACTTACATAAATATGTGGTTGGCCATAAACTGTTTAAGATATTAACCTTATTATTATTATTTTTTCTTTTGTCCACACTCTGCAGCAGGTGGGATCTTAGTTCCTTGACCAGGATTGAACACGTGTCCCCTACACTGGAAGCATGGAGTCTTAATACTGGACCTTCAGGAAAGTCCCAGATTTTTTTTTTCCTTTAAAACTGTATTTTGGGCAGTAAGATTTTGTTGGTTATCACATGTATTTGCTCCATGCCTCTTTAATGCTTGTACATTTTTAGACAAATACTTTTAGTCAAAAATTTTTCTGCATCTCCAGAAATATGTACATTTCTTCAATAACATATTTCTCCATTTGAAACAAATGTCTGTTTTCTGTTTATTTTGTTTTTTAAATAAATAAGCTTGATATTTTAGAATAATATTAGGTTCACAGCAAAATTGAGCAGAAAATACAGAAAGTTCCCACATACCCTCTTATCCCTACTCATGCACAACCTTCCACTAATATCCAGCACCATTGTGGTGCATTTGTTACAATCAATGAACCTTCACTGACACATCATTATTACCCAGAGTCCATAGTTTACATTAGGGTTCATTCCTGGTGTTGTACCGTCTATGGGTTTTGACAAACATATATTGACATACACCCACCATTATAGAATCATACAGAATAGTTTTCACTGTCTTAAAAAAATCTGTGCTCCACCTATTCATCACACCCTTACTTCTTGCTTAAATTAACTCTGATGTATCTGGCAATTGTAGTACACACGGTAAGATGTGGATCTAAGTCTGTTCTCTGCACCCCTGCACACTGATATCCAGCTGTCACAACTACATTTGTTTTCATAGAAAATCTTTTATTAATCGTGTGTCCCCAGGCTTGTCGTATATTGAGTACTTACAGTAATTAGGATAAATTTTTGGAATAAATGTTTTCTAACATTGGTCATTATTTCAGTATTGATTTACATTTGCTGCCAATTGTAGATTTCAGGGACAGCTTTCAGTTCTGTATTGTAAAGGGGGTTTCCCCAAGTGCAGACTCTTATGTGGCTGGATATGATGGAGATATAGTACCAGTTCTTATCTGTGTTCTAGTATGAGCTCACTTAGTCCTTGAATGAATGAATGAACCTTATGAAAACATTCTCCATAACTGGTAGCATATTATTCTCATAGTAACTACTCAAGTTTGGAACACTTGAGTTTACCAAAGTCTTAAAGCTTTTAAGAAATAATATGGGGCTTCCCTGGTGGCGCAGTGGTTGAGAATCTGCCTGCTAATGCAGGAGACACGGGCTTGAGCCCTGGTCTGGGAGGATCCCACATGCCGCGGAGCAACTGGGCCCGTGAGCCACAACTGCTGAGCCTGCGCGTCTGGAGCCTGTGCTCTGCAACAAGAGAGGCCGCGATAGTGGGAGGCCCGCACACCGCGATGAAGAGTGGCCCCTACTTGCCACAACTAGAGAAAGCCCTCGCACAGAAACGAAGACCCAACACAGCAAAAGTAAATAAATAAATAAATAAACTCCTACCCCCAATATCTTCTAAAAAAAAAAAAAAAGAGAGAGATAATATGTATCATTCAACCCATTCCCTACAGAAAAAAGTTTTTGCATAATAGTAATTTTTGAATCCAATCTATTTTATGTGGCTCTGATCCAAAAAAATAAATTAAACTGTGTTATGGAGTGCCTACTATATAGTAAGGCACTACATGGACACAAAGATGAAAAAGCCAGTTTATGCTCTCCAGAATTAACAAGCTAGCAAACCAACATTGAGTTTTAACTATTTAAAGTACTATTAGTTTCATAATGTAGTCAAACTTCCTAAGTAATGACTTATTGAAAGCACTACTTATTGAAAGGGCCATTCTTTCTTTAATAAATAGAAATCCTACACTCATCACATACGTAATAGTTATATAGACTAAGAATTATATTTTGACTTTTCATTTTGTTCTATAGTTGGGCTTCTCAGCATTACGTATTAAATTTTTTTTATGGCTTTATAATCTTTCAATGTCCAGCAGTTGACAATATTATTATTCTTTAAAACATGTTGACTATTCTTAACTTTTTATTCTTCTAGATCAGAAGTTTTGAAACTATGTATGACAGAGCCTTCTGATTCCAAAGAGGTGCCACCTTTGGTGAAGAGAACAGGCTTTGATCACGTGGGGAGACCGAGCAGGCAGGGCTCTGGGTCCCCCTGCCACTCTTTCTTCAAACAGAATATCTTAAGATTTTATCAGTTTCATATACCAGTAACAGACAATTAAGGAAATCATAATTTTCAGAAAAGGACGCCATTTGCATTATTGATAAACTATGCTGTTTCTAGGAATAAATCTACCAAAATATAAGCCAGACTTGCACTTAGAAAATTATAAAACTATAACAGCATTAAAGGAGTCTTAAGCGTATGGAGCGATATGCACAGTCATTTTTAGGAACCCTTAATACTCTAAGTATAGGGCTTCCCTGGTGGCGCAGTGGTTGAGAATCTGCCTGCCAATGCAGGGGACACGGGTTCGTGCCCTGGTCTGGGAGGATCCCACATGCCGCGGAGCAACTAGGCCCGTGAGCCACAACTACTGAGCCTGCGCATCTGGAGCCTGTGCTCTGCAACAAGAGAGGCCGCGATAGTGAGAGGCCCGCGCACCGCGATGAAGAGTGGCCCCCGCTTGCCACAACTAGAGAAAGCCCTCGCACAGAAATGAAGACGCAACACAGCAAAAATAAATAAATAAATAAATTAATAAACTCCTACCCCCAACAACAACAACAACAAAAAATACTGTAAGTATATCTCCCTCTCAGCTCTTAACACCTTTCACTGAGCTATAGATTTAATACAATGGTGACCTTAACCCCAACAGGCTTTTTTTTTTTTGCATGGAATTTGTCAAGTTGATTTTAATATTTATGTGGAAGATAAAAGGGCCAAGAAGGTCCAAGATACTTCTGAAGAAGAATGAGGAGAGGTTAGTTCTCTATATATTAAGACTTATTATAAAGCCATAGTAATTAAAGCTATTTTTAGCAAGGCATAGACAAATTAACCAATCCAACAGCATAAAGAGCCTAGAAACGGGAACATACATATGTGGAAATTTAACATATGATGGAGGTGGCATGGCAGATGGTGGGGAAATGGTGCTGGGACAATCGGCTATCTATATGGAGAAGAAATTGGATCCCCATCTCATATCATATATAAAAATTTTAATTCTACAGAAACAACTTGAACATCAAAAGCAAAACTGTTATACTTTTATATGAAAATATGAATATTTATTGACATCAGAGTACTAAGAGTATTTTTAAGGCAAAAAGATAATCATAAAATAGTCCTAAATGATTAATTGTAAGGTGACAACCATAAGATATATGTTGATAAATTCTATATTAAAATTAAGAACTTCTATTCATTAAGCCTCTTTAATGTGAAAAGACAAGATACAAAATGGTAGATGATATTTGTCAACCATTGAAGGAATAATATCAAGAATATGTAAAGAACTCCTGCAAATAAATAAAAAGACAAGCCAATAGAAAAATAGACACAAAATATAAATAGGCACTTCACCGGCAAAGAAACATATGTAGTTAATAAATATATGAAAAGATGCTCAACTTTACTTCTATTTAGGGAAATGCAAATCAAGACCAAAGTGAGATAACATTTTATTGCAGTAAAATTCAAGTAAAAAATTTACCATTTTAACTATTTTAAAGTGTACAGTGAGTTAAGTACAGTTAACCCTTGAACAACATGGGGGTTAGGGACACAGACCCTCCATATGATGGAAAATTCGAGTATAACTTTATAGTCAGCCCTCTGTATCCCCTCTGTATCAGTCGTTCTGCATCTGTGAATTCAACCAACAGTGGATTGTGTAGTATGTATGTATTTATTTATTTTTTAAAGATAATTTAAAAAAATTAATTAATTAATTAATCTTTGGCTGCATTGGGTCTTCGTTGCTGCGCGCGGGCTTTCTCTAGTTGCAGCGAGCGGGGTATACTCTTTGTTGCGGTGCACATGCTTCTCATTGCGGTGGCTTCTCTTGTTGTGGAGCACCAGCTCTAGGTGTGCGGGCTCAGCAGTCGTAGCACTCAGGCTCAGTAGTTGTGGCTCGTGGGTTCTAGAGTGCAGGCTCAGTAGTTGTGGTGCACAGACTTAGCCACACAATGGCATGTGGGATCTTCCTGGACCAGGGCTCGAACCTGTGTCCTCTGTATCGGCAGGCAGATTCTTAACCACTGCGCCACCAGGGAAGTCCCCAGTAATATGTATTTATTGAAAAAAATCTGCATACAAGTGGATAAACCCATGCTGTTCAAGAGTCAACCGTACATTCACAGTGTTGTACAATGATCATCATTATCTAGCTCTAGAACTTTTTTATTACCCCCAAAAGAAAACTTATATCCTTTAAACATTCACTCTCTATTCCAACCTTCCTCCAGCACCTGACAACCACTAATATTCTTTGTGTTTCTGTGCATTTGTCTATTCTGAATATTTCATATAAATGGAATCTAAAACATATGGTCCTTTGTGTCTGGTTATTTTCAAAGATTTATCTAGGGACTTCCCTGGTGGCGCAGTGGTTAAGAATCCACCTGCCAATGCAGGGGACATGGGTTCGAGCCCTGGTCCGGGAAGATCCCACATGCCGTGGAACAACTAAGCCCGTGCTCCACAACTACTGAGCCTCCGCTCTAGTGCCCGTGAGCCACAACTACTGAGCCAACGTTCCACAACTACTGAAGCCCACGCGCCTAGAGCCTGTGCTCCGCAACGAGAAGCCACCGCAATGAGAAGCCTGCACACCACATTGAAGAGTAGCCCTCACTCACCGCAACTAGAGAAAGCCCACGCGCAGCAACGCAGCCAAAATAAATAAATTAAAAAAATAAAGATTTATCTATGTGGTGGCATTTATCAGTACTTCATTCAGTACTTTGTATGGCTGAATAATATTCCACTGCGTGGTTATATTCAATACCACATTTGTTTATCTAGTCATCAGATGATAGATGTTTGGGTTGTTTCTGTCTTTTGGTTATTGAGACTAGTGTTTCTATGAATATTAGTGAGATAACTCATTTTATACTTAGTTGAGCTGACAAAAAATTAAGAAGTAGATGATATCAAGAATTAGGGAGACCTCTTTAAGGGTATCGCTGATGGGAATGTAAATTTGTTTAATCATGTTGGAAAATAGCATTATCTTGTGAAACTGAACTTTCACATCCTCTATGATCAAGCAATAGCACTCCTAGGTATACACCCATGAGAAATGTTAGCATATAAGTACCAGGAGATATATGTCGATGAGAAAGTTAATAGCAGTACGATTTCTAAGAGCAAAAAACTTGAACCACTCAAGTGTGCATTACCAGCCATTTCTTTTAAGAAGCTCTGCTATAAAGGAAAGGAAAGAAATGCAGCAGTAGTGGAGATTGAGAATTTTTTTCTTTTTAAGATGGGAGAAAAAATATCATGTTTGTACACTGAAGAATTGATTCCATGGACAAGGGTGAAAAAAAGAATTGGGGGAGAAAAAAAATAATTTCTGGAAAAACTGATTTCTCAGATACTTAAACTGGGTTTGTCTCGTAGTTCTGGAGGGTACTGTACATACTCTCCAGTTTTAAGTTTTATCTATCCTTCTCTTGCCCTTCTTAAACTGCTGGATCAAATAGCACATTAACTAAGTACTCAAAGGATATTTGTTGTATCTATTGTAACTCCTAAAGAGCATTTGATTGGTCTACTTTCTATATCACCACGGAAATCAGATCCAACTTACCATATGCCTCAATTCATAAATTATTATGCAGCAGTCAAAATGAATGAACTAGTTACAGGCAAAAACATGAATACACTATACGTGGTATGGTATCTTTTTTTGTTTTTTGGTTGTACTGCGTGGCTTCTGCAATCTTAGTTCCCGGACCAGGGATTGAACCCCAGCTACTGCCGCCACTGCCAAGTCCTAACCACTGGACCAACAGGAAATTCCCATGATATCCTTTTTTAGAATGTTTCATACAAGCAAAATTAAACAATATGTTGCTTAGACATACTTTATATGTAATAACATAAATGCAAAAGTACAAAATTCAGGACAATGATTACCTCTGGGAGGAAGACAAGGAGAAACAGAGAACATAGATCTAAATCACTGGTAATCTCCTAGTTCAGTGGTTCTCAAACTTTGGTGTGCATCAGAATCACCTAGAAAACTCATTAAAACCTAGACTGCTGGGTACCACCCCCAGAGTTTTTGATTCAGGAGGGGAGTGTGGGGCCTAAGAATATGCATTTCTAACAAGGTCCCAGGTGCTGCTAAGGCTGTTCTTTTGGGACCACACTTAGAGAACCACTTCTAGTTCTTAGGTTGGCTTGTGGGGTCACAGGTGTTCCATTCCATTTTATTATTAAATTTTATTATTAAATTAATCAAATAAAATTATTTTATTACTAAATTATTATTTTAATTATTAAGTTAAATGGGGGGAAAAAAAAGATAGACCGAAGATGAGAGTATGTCAAGAAGCAAGGATTAATATTAATCCAATTCTGGGCTCCCGAGTCATCCTTTTCGAAAAGAGCTAGGGTTCCCTTACTAAAGCAAACTTGAAAAACACTGCTCTAGAAGAACTTCAAGACCATTTAAAAAGAATATTACTAACAACAACATTGAGAAATAAATTTGAAGACTGCTTTTTTCCTTAGGTGCAGAGTGACAACGTACTGCATTCCAGCTTTCTGGATCTCAGTAATCTTTGCAAAGACTGGGAACATCACAAGCCTACCTCTTTCTCTAAACTGCGTTTAGAGAAAGGATTTCTCTTACTTTTTCAGTTCTTATCCTTCACTCAGGTGCTTTAGGTCATTGTTTTTCTTCCTTCCCTTCTCCCCCCTCCCTTCTGGATTTATTGTGCCCACTAGGCTCTGAGAGGAAACGTATATGATATTTCAGATCCCTACGTTTACCAGAGCCTACGTAGAGGGCACACTCCTTCAATGTGCCAGCCACTGGCTGGTGTTTCAGAAATGCCTGAATACAAAATTCTTGCCCACAAGCAACTCAGTCTGGAGAAAAAAAACAGATTCATAAATATAAAACTACAAAGCAGGACACGCAGTATGATGTAGAAAGATAAAGATTTATCTGCTTCATAACCTCTCCTTCAGCCAGTTCCTCTAAGCTACCGTTCTCGCTCGCTCCCACAATTCACAACCGCTGTAACCGAGGCCCCCGGAGGGGGGAGCGCGGGCGGAGCTGCGGAGGGCCGGCGCTCGGGGCCGGACTTCATTGGCTCTCTGGACGGAAGCGGCGGTGCGGCTCGGCTGCGCATGCGCCCCTCACACGTGCTTCCAGAACGCGCCCACCGCCGCTTCATCTCCGCAGGCATCATGCTGCGGATTTCTGCCTTTCGGCTGCTAGGACGCACGGGGGCGAGTAGGCTCTCGCTCCTGGAGGACTTTAGCTTACGCCACTACAGTTCTGACCCTCTCGGTGTCCGGGACGATACCCGAGACGCGCGCGCCTATTTCACCACACCCATCTTCTACGTAAACGCGGCGCCGCACATCGGGCACCTGTACTCGGCGCTACTGGCTGACGCCCTGTGCCGACACCACCGCCTCCGAGTTCCCAGCGCCGCCGCCACGCGATTCTCCACTGGTACCGATGAGCACGGCCTCAAGATTCAGCAGGCAGCAGCCGCTGCGGGCCTGGCTCCGTCCGAGCTGTGCGACAGAGTCTCTGCCCAGTTCCAGCAGCTTTTCCGGGAGGCTGACATCTCCTCCACCGACTTCATCCGCACCACTGAGGCCCGGCATCGGATGGCTGTGCAGCATTTCTGGGGGGTGCTGAAGGCTCGGGGTCTTCTCTACAAGGGGCTCTATGAAGGTTGGTATTGCGCCTCGGACGAGTGCTTCCTGCCTGAAGCCAAGGTCACCAGGCAGCCCGGCCCGTCGGGGGATTTGTGTCCTGTATCTCTGGAGAGCGGGCATCCCGTCTCCTGGACCAAGGAAGAAAACTACATTTTCAGGCTTTCCCAGTTCCGGGAGCCGCTCCAGCGGTGGCTGCGGGGCGACCCTCAGGCCATCACCCCGGAGCCATTCCATCACGCAGTCCTTCAGTGGCTGGAAGAGGAGCTGCCTGACCTATCCGTCTCTCGAAGGAGTAGCCACTTGCACTGGGGCATTCCGGTGCCGGGGGACGATTCGCAGACCATCTACGTATGGCTGGATGCCTTGGTCAACTACCTTACTGTAATTGGCTACCCAAACGCTGAGTTCAAATCTTGGTGGCCCACCACCTCTCATATCATAGGCAAGGACATTCTCAAATTCCATGCTATCTATTGGCCTGCCCTCCTCTTAGGGGCCGGCATGAGCCCACCACACCGCATCTATGTTCACTCCCACTGGACGGTCTGTGGTCAAAAGATGTCTAAGAGCTTGGGCAACGTGGTGGATCCCAGGACATGCCTTGACCGCTATACTGTGGATGGCTTCCGCTACTTTCTCCTTCGTCAGGGCGTCCCCAACTGGGACTGTGATTACTATGGTGAAAAGGTGGTTAAGTTGTTGGATTCCGAGCTGGCATTTGCTTTGGGAGGTCTCTTGAACCGATGCACTGCCAACAGAATAAATCCTTCTGGGACCTATCCGACTTTTTGCACTACCTGTTTTCCCAGTGAGCCAGGGTTGGTGGGGCCATCAGGTCGTGCTCAGGCAGAGGACTATGCTCTGGTGAGCGCAGTGGCCACTTTGCCCAAGCAGGTGGCAGACCACTATGATAACTTTCAGATCTATAAGGCCCTGGAGGCAGTATCCAGCTGTGTCCGGCAAACTAATGGCTTTGTCCAAAGGCATGCACCATGGAAGTTGAACTGGGAGAGCCCAGTGGATGCTCCCTGGCTGGGTACTGTGCTTCATGTGGCCTTGGAATGTTTGCGAGTCTTTGGAACTTTGCTCCAGCCTGTCACCCCAAGCCTAGCTGACAAGCTGCTGTCTAGGTTGGGGGTCTCTGCCACAGAGAGGGGCCTTGGAGAGCTCCATTTCTTGCCTCGATTCTATGGACATCCATGCCCTTTCGAAGGGAGGAGGCTGGGACCTGAAACTGGGGTCTTGTTTCCAAGACTGGACCAGTCCAGGGCCTGGCTGGTAAAAACCCATAAGACCTAGAAACTCAGTTCTTATTAGCTGTGGTAAAAAAGCAAACATCTTATTTTCTTATTTTTCATTTTCAGGAAAGTTATACTAATGCTTTCTGAAGTGTTGCATCAAATGAGCACATAAGTAATGTCCCTGTGAAAAGAGGTTTGTAGCCTTTCAGGAGCCTACTCCCTACTCTTCAGTTCTCTGTGTCCATTAACCACTGTCCTTTGCACCCCAGTGTCTCTAAGATGTCTCCAGGGGAAAGGTGGGTAAGAGACAACTTTGCTGATACTACTCCTTCTCATTGTGCCTCTGTCCAAACCACAGTTATTTGCCCAGACTACCTCTCATGGCTTGTTTGTCACTGGCCTGGCCTCTGCTGGGCAAATTAGTGCGTGTGGGGGTTGGAGGCCCCCTCCCTCAGCTTTTACTTTGTTATATATGTTGGGTCTCCTGTTAAAAAGAGGTTGTTTCATTAAACCTTTAAAAACCAGTGTCCTAGACTAGATGATTTTTGCCTATGTTTATATTCTCAATTCTTAACAACCATGACTCCCTGCTTTGCTAGTTAATAATCCAGTAGTTGTGCTTTGTAACATTACACTTTAACCAGTAGATGGCTCTAGTCTCACACATTTAATTACTTAACATTGAGGTTTCAGAATATTTAGAATAGGTTTTCTGCTTCCTAATTTTGCAAAATTTAAATTTAAAGAAAAAATTTTACTGCTTTCCTTAAAATAAGGATAACTGCAACCACTGCTGTTTTACAGTAAGCAATAGAAAGATCAGAATCCTTAGTTTTTTTCAGACTACTGAAAAAGGACATTTACTCTATTAAATGTTTAGTAAGCTAATAAGTAAAGGTATCACGTTTGTTTGGACTATGATGAATTATAAAGCTCTTTTTTTTTTTATGGTACGCGGGCCTCTCACTGTTGCGGCCTCTCCCGTTGCGGAGCACAGGCTCCGGACGCACAGGCTCAGCGGCCGTGGCTCACGGGTCCAGCCGCTCTGCGGCATGTGGGATCTTCCCGGACCGGGGCACGAACCCGTGTCCCCTGCATAGGCAGGCGGACTCTCAACCACTGCGCCACCAGGAAAGCCCCTATAAAGCTCTTTTGAGGTACTTGGTATGTTAAAAATTTTTTAAACTTTAATAACATTAGGTTTATAGGTATGATTTAAAAAATCTGTAGATAGTTCAAAAGGGCAATATTTTCTTTATATTTCTTGGTCTTAATTTTGTTATCCACATACATAATTTACCTTATATGATTTCTTTTGGTCAATCAGGATCTATAATACAATATAGAAATTGTGGAATAGCTAATACAAATGTTAATACATTTACTTTCAAGTAGTTTTTACTAATTTCCCTTTGCTCCTTTAACTTATTAAAGTTTAAAAGTTTCTAAGTACCTTATCCAGATCTCTTCTGTTGCATTTGTTGAAGGTGATGGTGAAGGGAGGAAATGATCAATGCTCCAGGAATCTCAAACTGGATTTAGGGATCTCTCCAAGGCTCCATAAGAGAACATCACAGAGAAGATGTTAAGGTATCAACTTATACAATGACTACAACATAGTAAGCCAGCATTATATCTCATAGGTGATTGGACAGCTAGGGCAAAGTTTAAAATGAGAACTTGCCTTGAGATATCCATTCTAAGCATGGTAGCAAGCAGAGAGGGCTCACCATGAAGTAAACTGTGCTGGTAGTTCCCCCAGATTTATTCTGGGTGCTACTGTTCAGCTCCAATTTTTGTTTATTAGTTGGTGTGGCGAAAGATTTCTGGTTACTTGGAAACATTGCTTAGAAAAGAATGCTTGAAGGCATTCTAAAGGTGGAAGGCCCATTTCTACCAGTTCCTTTAGATCCTCCTTATTCTTCATAATGGAATCCTGGGTTTTCCATATGACATATTCCAGTTACCTGCTGGGATTACTAGGGTAGATTACTGGGACCTAGGATGGAGTGTAATGTCTCAGGACTGGATAGCAGAGTAGTGAAAGAGATGGGATATGTTTACATGGATGAAGGAAAACAGACTTGGAAAACCAGCATTGATAACTTCTGCCTTCGAAGTGCCATTATAAGTCTTACAGTTCCTATCATGAACGGAGGGACAGTGTCTTCCACTTGAATGATCTTACCTATGGCCTAATGCTGGTCAGTACACTGGACATTGGCTTGCTGGGTGTTAATAGAGTTCCTTTTGTGCAGTCTGTCATTTGTGTAGGCACTTAACTTCTACCAGAGTATTTTTGGTACTGGAGGACACAGGAAAACAGGGAAACCAAAGAGGAGAGGGCATAATTTTTACAGAAGACAGGATATTTTGAGTGAAGAAGTGTGGTAAGTTGGATATGACTTATTCTGTGGTGATATGGAAGATGAACCAATTGGATTCTCTGTAGGAGGCAAAACAGGTAAAGCAAATACCCTTTGGGTACCGAGGTGATGTGTTATTTAATCCAGCAGTTTAAGAGTGGCAAGTGGAGGATAGGCGAGACTTAAAACTGGCAGGGATGCACTTCCAAGAGAGGACATCCTAACCACTTGTGGGAGAAGATGATGATAAACCTGTAGACATCTAAGAAGTCCCCTATTCCAGAATTGCTAACACCTTATCTGGCATCTTGTGGGTTCCTTGACCAGAAAGAAAGTTTCTCCCAAGTACTACCCTAAGGCTGTCAACTATTCATTTTCGAGTATTTTTGGAGGCAGTGTTGCATGAGTGATAGAGCACTGTTCAGGTGTTCATGGAATGTCACATTAAAGTAATAATAAGCTGTCAACCCAGTAGACTACAGTCTACTATGAAGTCATGCAAGAAGTTGTGGGCAATGTATATGTGTGGCACCATTGTATATTAGAGGGCTATTCCACAAGTGAACTCGTAGATTAGGCACCTCAGAAGTCAGAAGACCTATGGCTATGTGGAGGTCAAGAATAGGCAGGAACAAGAAATAGTTACGGTCTCATTTCATTGAAATCTCACACTTACTCTGGAAGTAGGCCTCATTATTTTTCTTAAGCACCTGTGTGACTCTATAAGGGCTGAGAAGAGCCTGATAAATTGAATTTTAAGTTGATGCGCTCAAGAAGGCATAGGCTGAGACATGGGCTCTGAGGCACAGGCCTTTTTTCTTTTTCCCCTATACCTGTATCTATGATTGGCACATAACTCTTTAGATCTGGGAAGTTCCGAAATTGAAGTAAAGTTGGTCAGGTTGTGGGCCTCCAACTAGGAAGACTTATAATCATGAAGTAGCTTGGGTAGCAGGTGGCAGTACCAACCATTCAACAGATTACTCCTTGGGGATTATGGTAGGGATGGTTTCCTGGATGGCTGTTTCACCCCTCAGTGAGTGTGTAGTTGCAGTGTTGGCCTGCATTAGTGTAACCTTGAGTTACAGTGGGGAAGCAGCCATGCCTCTTGACTAAAACTTGGTCTATAAAGCTGCTGTCTGAGAATCTATAATTGCCTCCTAGAGGCAGTCCCCCGCTATCCATAGTTCTACCAGATGGAGAACAACTGTTCTTGCTGGTAAGGTCTGGGACGCTGTAAACCTTGATGGGTCCTTGCCCTCATCTTTTGCCAGAATGAGTAATATCAGTGGATCTGAAAAGGTATGGACCTACTGGCAGTCGTGTGTCTATTTTTGCTGAGAAAGTTACCTAGTTCAGAGAGCCTGGGGGGAGCTAGGGCACAGGTCGAGGTAACCAAGAGTACAAGTTAGGGGGTTCAGTTCTAGAACAAAGCCTTGGAGCCCCTTGCAAAACTAAGACAGTATGAAATATGTAATTTCAGCACTACACAGCTGGCCCTGCCCCTTCTTGTAGGAGCTTTGGATAGGACTGGTTAACTTCTATCAATAGGAACACACTAAATTTGGAGGTTAACATTGCTGGAAGGGCCAGAATAGTAACAACCAAGTTAATTAAGGTTAATTAGTGGGGATTTTCGCCTTTCAAGAAGAGGGTCTTATTCTTTTTTGAGATAGAGGATAGGAGAAGCCCAGCCTAAGCTGCTTTCTTCTATCATCAAGAACTACTTTGAGCTGAGAAGAAGGGACTACCCAGTGTTGGCCTGCATTAGTGTAACCTTAGAGGTGAAACTGACTTATTTTTTAGGTAGTCCTGGGTTACCCAGTTATAGATCCTCTGAATTAAGGGGAACCATCTAACGGAATAGTTGACCATATGTAAAATACCTTGCTTAAGATTATATCACATTAATCAGTTTCTACTTAAATTTCCATGATGAGTAAAGGGGATTGGGAAGAGGTACACACCAAGAGGATCTTCCTATGGCCTTGACAACTACAAACAATATCCTCTCTACGGTGCCTCTTCTCATGAATAGCTACTGGGAGCTTCAGCCTTACTTGGAGCTTCACCAAAGTAAGGTGAGACTATATTATAGAAGTTCCATCCTTGGCTATGAACTATTTCATTCCCATTTGGTTTATGACACAGTTTACTCACCATAGATTTTCAAGTCCACACAGCTCCTCACTTAAGAACAGTATGGTATGAGATGTCAGAATGTTTCAGGAAACCAAATGTATGATCTGCAAGAAGAAAATAACTCCAAGGAGAGATGAGCTCTGCCTTCAATTCATTAAGGATTTTTGGATGAAACATCTGCAGAGGGCCTGGAAGGCTCACTGGGTAAGCTGGAGGGACAGCTCTAGGAATAACTGTGGGAATGGATGTTGCTAATTTTCTTAGTGTATGGTAGGGGTAAAATGGTACGAACCTCCCTATGCTACCACTCTTAAGGCCATGCCTTGTACATATACCCCCTCAGTGGTTGACAGTCACTGGTTTGTGGGATTGAACAGGAAGATGAACCTTCAAAAACTAGTTTATGGTTGACTGTTACAGATGGGAATCATTGTTCTATTCTCTTAATTCAATACATTCAATAAAAATATGACTCATTACACATTTTTTCCTGATTAAAATACTTTTAAAAGGGTAATAACCTTTACTCTGGAACACATTAAATATGATAGTTTCAGTAATCTGACTTCCTTTGAACTAATCTAGAAATGTCTACTGGTTAAAAGCCTGTAAATATTAAATAATAAATATTAAATAATTAAATAATAAATATTAATTGTGTAAATATTACACAATTTAGTTAATCACTAAAATAATACAACTAGAATGTATTTCTTCTTAGCCAGATGAAATGTTTAAAAAACTCAGTCCAACAGAAGACAGGAAGGTGAAAAAAAGGGCAAAGAAAAATGAAAAATATGGTAAAAGAAAACCCATAATAAGATGGCAGAAATGCATATAAATATATCAGTAATTATAATAAAACAAAATATCATAGGATGGACTTTCTGTCAGAAGACAGCAATATTCAAGCTTAAAGTTAGCTATATGTAGTTAAAAGGTATATACTTAAACATAACAAAATAAGACATGAAGAAACACTAGGCATATGTTAACCAAAAGAAAGCTGGTATCATAATATTAATAGTAGACAATCTATTTTGAGGGGAAAACCATTACTAAAGATGAAATGAGACTTAATATAAAAGGAATAATGTACCAATAAGTTATAACAATTAAACTTGTATAATCTAACAACAGCCTCAAAATATAAAAAGTTAAAACTGAAAATGACAAGAAGTGTTCAAATTTGGAAAGAAATGAGACTGCCATTTGTGAGTTCAGAGAAACCAGGCAATGAGAAAGTAAAAATTAATAACTTACACTAGACATTAGCATTTCAGTCTTTAATGCTCACTACCCAAGTGTATCATCACTGTTAAGGGTAGAAAAAAATGAAAAATTTATAGCAGGTAAGGTTTTGTGACTCTAAAACCTTATCTTTTCTATGCATGCTTCTGCGAAAATAATAACTTGCTTTTTGAATAGAAATGTCAGCAAATATACTTGTTCAATGAGTCCTCTCTAGATTATTAAAAGGGGAGGATCCCATGGCCATAATTCTGCCAAATTTCCTAATTGAAGAAATCTTCTAATTGAAGATAAATGAAGGTGAAGGAAGAGGACCAACCAGTTCTGTGTTCCTTATTTGTGTTCTCTCATTTACTTTTTCCATCAACCCTATGAAGTATTATTCTAACTCTGTTTAACTGATAGGAAATTGAGACACAGAGACATTAAGTAACTTGGCTAAGGTTATACAGCTTATAAAACAGGAGAACCTAGACTCAAACTTGTTATAGTGCCAGAGCCTCAGCACCATCCTTAACATCAACACCACGACAATCCCTGAGTGTATACTGAGGGAGCTGTACTGTGGGGAAGAGGAAGCAGTAAAATCAGATCCAAAGATCTGAAGATGAAAAGTCTAAATAAGAACACCTAATTAAAATACATTCAGTGTTTCAAGAAGAGGAATTGGTTCTTGATAGCTAGATTATGAAACATAAGAGTGCCAAAAATGAAACTTAGAAAAAATGCTTACCTTATCATGAAATATATTTCTTTTTTTGCTTTCAATAGTTTCCTTTGTATTTGAAGCCTGCTTATGTGTTCTAGTGAAAATTGTTAAAAATTTAAATAACTCTATAGTCTCTATTTTTCTTTTTCCTTAAGATTATTGTGTTTCTTATTTTCAGAAGTGTTCCAAATTTTTGAATCCAACAGTTCCCTAAGTGAAAGTATGTTGTCATAAATTCATAAATCTAAGTATTTAAAAATAACAATTTACTAATCAATACTTTATATATTTATCTCTAAACATGAAAACATATCAATATTTAAGAGTTTTATTTGAATTAATTATTAAAGTAACAAAGCCAGAGAATTTTATTAGAGGTCACAAACACTGAAATTTTTTCATTTCGTACATACAGTTTTAATACAAATGAACTAATTAAAAGACTCATCTATTTATTGACAATTTAAGTTCTATGAATTTACTGAACATTTCTTACTATATTCTTATGACATCTTTCCTAACAAGCTTGCAGAAACCAGATTAAATGCCCTTGACTCTAGTTATTACCAAAGCAAATACCACCCTGTTAGCTAAAATGCCACATACTGGATAATTCCTGGTAAATTATATCTGATATATGTCATATATGATGGTCAAGACATGTTTTAACTTCCACAGATTAGAGACTTTATTATGAATTGCATAAAAAATACTCTGTCATATTTTACTTTTTAAATGAAATGTAGCTAAAGTTGGACATGGGCTACACCTTGAAGAAGTTCAGGATGAAACCTATGTGTATATAGGTCTCTTAGCTATCATCTGAATTGTATATTTAAAAATGTATCAAAAGGTATTAAAGTCCTTGCTAACTTGGAAGCTAAGAACATCTACACCTTTATTTTACGTTTTAAATAATTTCTTCAGAACTCTGTTTAAATTCAAGCTATATAATCCCATAGTTAGCAAGGCATGATGGGTACTTTTCCAGTATTTTTTGCATGGTAGATTATGACTTGCTTATAGAATCAGACTGATGTATTATAAAAAATACCCTACATATAGCATTTTTAAGATTACCTTTAAAAATCACTTGCTGAAGGAATTTATATAGGCATTCCTAAAGCAAAGAACCTTCAATCCTGGTAAACTGAAATTATTGCATTAACTTTTTATATTTAAATTTCTATAAAAATTATTTTATGGAAACTCGCTACATTTTTAAAAAGCAAAACTTTTTAGTCCTGAGTTCAGTTTCATTTTACAGCTCATTACTGGAATGTAATTAAATAAATCAAGTTACAATGTGTAAGAAGCCCATTTTGGTGTTATAGAAGAAGATCATTAAGTACTAAAATACAATGAATTATTGAAAATATATATAGTTAAGTGCATGAAAGCTGATGGTTGGATTTTCACACCATTTTAAGATTTAGAAGGAGTATTTTTTGCTGAGTATAAAGGAAATATTTTTAACATTCATTATGACATTGACTCAGTTAAAAAAAAACTATTAGTTAATAATCAATCCTCAAAGAATAAAGTTTTTTCTTATTAAAATATTGTCCACATAAAAATCAGCTTCTAGAAGGTAGTTAATTCCTAACAAATTTTAAATAAAACATTTTTGGATGTAAATAATGTCATAAAATTGGTTTTCTAGCCTAAGGAGAGTATATAGCACTTCTTCCTTTTTCCATAGTTCATGGAGACCATCTAGAAGTGAAGCTATGAGTTATGGGGCACAAAAATCAGTATAAATATATAACTGTGTAGCTAAGTGTAAAAATTAGGAAATCAACCTAATCTCAGACAGAAAAACAAAGGAAAAATAATGAAAACTTACTGCTTAACATCTAATGTAGTGTGAAGGGGGCTAGCCAAGTTCAACTAAGTTATCAAAACCCATCATTGGTAAGTTTGTAGAGGTAGGTGTTTTAAATATTCAATATGTGAAGGCAGGTAAGTCTGAGCTTGAGTTTTAAACAAGTCTTTCTTTAAAGACAGACACACAGCTAGGGCACAGGCATAAAAATGTATTGGTAAACATAGGATTGTTGCTGAGTTTATTTTCATTTTTCCATTGTCACAGACATTAGGATATTAAATGTGTTATTTTATTGAGAGCCATTCTCACAAACAATTGGATATTGCCTGAATAAAATAACCCTAAGGTTGACTTTACTAGTCAGTATTTGGGTATGTATAGGGTAGGAAAAATTTACATCTATTAGTATCTTTTAAAAAATAGTTTGCATAATAGATCAGATACTAATAAGGATTTTAGGAAGTTTGCTCTATGTGTTGCTAAAAATATGTAAGTGGATATTGTGTAGCTTTCTTTGCTTTGGTACCAAAGTTAGACATGTTAAAAACAAAAATCCTAAATATGATTAGCAAGAAACACATTGAAAGTATTAAAAATAACCTCAAATTGTTAGTGTATACTTTAAAATTATTATCCTTTAGATGTTTTCTCCAAAATACCAAAGGAAAAAAAAAAGATATGCTTTCTTAGGTAATACTATTTCCTTTATGTACTGTCATTGGTTGTTTCAGAACTATATGAGGCTAAGCATGAGGGTTTAGTTTCCTTATCTTTGTTCATTTTTATATCAGGGCATAATAAAAAGGACCTTGATAATTAAAAGCTAAAACGTTGATCTCTTATTAAAGCTGTTTTTGCTATCATGGATATGTTATATTAGCTATAAAATAAGAGGAAAACATCACAATGTAAGCAGAACAGGTTTTTTTGGGTACATTAACTTTCATACTACCTCCATTTTTTCTGTATTTTATATCTGGAGAGAAAAATGAAGTAATATAATCTTTACAGAATTGAATGAATGCACTGTGGAAATACATCAAAACATTTTGGTAAAGAGCACAACTGCCTACAATATATTAGCTAAGAAAAATACCAATGTAAATCTTTTTTTGAAGCAAAATGCAATTATTCTTGGACTCTAGAAATTTATAAAAGTTTTAGAACAAAAATGCCTTGTTATATACTGAATAAGCCTGAATTATAAATATGGGATTAAAATGTATACTGAAAACACCAGACAGGTGGAGTATTATATTGTTTCATGATCTTTTTTTTTTTTTTTTTTTTTGCGGTACGCGGGCCTCACTGTTGTGGCTTCTCCCGTTGCGGAGCGCAGGCTCAGCAGCCATGGCCCACGGGCCCAGCCGCTCCGCGGCATGTGGGATCCTCCCGGACCGGGGCACGAACCCGTGTCCCCTACATCGGCAGGCGGACTCCCAACCACTGCGCCACCAGGGAAGCCCCTGTTTTATGATCTTTTTGACTAGGGCTCTAATTATAGAACACTGGACCATAACATACAGCATGCTACTTTCAAAATTAATGTAGCAAAATAAAATACTCTCAATAGGTGGACTGGCCTTTGGTTGTACCAGAATATTCTTTATATTATTTATTCTATAACTGTGCTATTACATTTTATTCCTCAACATAAATATTTTAGCCCAGAAACATTTTGGTGATATACTCCAAAAATATATACATCAATGGATAGTTCATTATTCTTTATGAGACAGGGTTAAAAAAAATTAACTCAAGTTATAACTGGGTTATCTAATATTGTAAGAAAGTTTTAAAGTATAATTAAAAAAAATAATTCTTATTCTTTCCTAACAGAAGTGCAAACCAACTCTAGTTCTTTGAGTGGACATGAAATTAAAATAGTGAAAAAAATAAGGCTCCTAGCATTGTGCAATCAAATTTAAATAAATGCTATAATTTCCATGTAGTCAATTTAAATATTGCTTACTTATATAACAATTTTTATTCTTTATTATTAGCCCAACCTTCTATAAAAGGAATATAATGTTTTTGCAGAAGAAAGTTGGGATATATATTAAACAGGTAGCATTTAAAGAAAAGTTGGCATGACCATTTTTTAATTTAAAAAGTTCTACTTAATGTGGCACTTTTTAAAATTATAAACTTTTCCAATTCTGTAAGAGCAGGCAATCAAGCTTTGTATTTTGTTTTTTTCAAGCTTTGTATTTAAAAGATGAAAAATAATGTTGTGGTTAAGTTTTATTTAGTCACAGTTAATGTTTTTAAAGTCTAAAGACCTCACAAACTAAGACCTGAATGAAAGATAAAAAGGAATATTGACAGTGTCACTGTGTTAAAGGAAGAAATATGTATTGAATCGGACATAATATGTGCAGTGAATGCTTATACTTGCTAAGATGCTATAAGAACCCTTATACTTCTAGTATGAATAACAAGAGGGCCAGAAATAAATATGGAGATATCTTTAAGTATATTTAAGAATTGTATCAACTTTGGCCATAGTAATTAATATAAAATAAATGGTCATAATATGACAGATTTCCAGATATTATATATACAAATTATATATATATATATATTAATATCTGGCAAAATTTCTAATGTAAACCTAGAATTTGAAATGTTTTATCAAAAACACTTAATATAAGTAAAATATACACAAACCTAGATATACTGAAAACAAAATACTGTGGAAGCTAGAATCTTCTATACATATTATCTCCCTAATTATCAAAATAGTGTTGTTTTGAATTTACCTTATTACAACAAATGGTTTGTTGCTATGTATATTCTGTATATGCCATGCTGTGTCTAAAAACTATAAAACATCTGGAATAAAACTGTAAAATCCAAACACCAAAGACGTTTTTAACTGGTTGTATATGACATTATCATGTTGATAAGATAGCCAGATGATGACCAAAGTTTTCAAACTTTATCAAGATACTTGTTTTATAGATATGACCTTTGTTCTATTTGTTACAGATTATAAATCTGTGTTACTTAAGTGTGTGTGAATTAATAAAGGAAACCATGATTTTATCCTGTAACTCCAGTGTTCTGGCTACTAAGATTTCTTTACTTCCCTTAAAAAAGCAAAAACATTTAACCTTAAGTACATTCAAAACCTCATACTTGTTACCAGACCACACATGGGGCTAGTTGTTTTGTATTATTGGATAAACTAGTTATCCAAGACTACTTAACAGAATCAGTAGAGGAAGGTGGAGTAAGAATTGAATCCTCTGCTCTGAAATCTTTTCTAGGATGAAAGTGTGGGCTTCGAGAATATCGAGGTTTCAAACCTACAGATGAAGGTTGAGAAAAGCTTCTTCTCACAGAATGTAACCTTGGTTCCTATTAAGAGATTTAAAGAAAATAATGGTTTTAATGCACTTTAAATGGCTCTTATTTTATTATTACCTAAGGGGAAGATTTAAAAAATAATATTAACTGGTCCTGCATTCTGAGGAGAGAAGGTGTACTTTAGGAAATTCCCACTAGGAAGAGTAGGTTACCTTATAACCTACTGCTAGACAGGGAGGCATCTTAGGGCTATAAAAAAGACTCACTACAAAGGATCTGAGAATAGCCACATCAAATGGTATTTCTAAATTATTAGGTTATACTTCCTTCTTTGTGCCAGCCCTGAACTTTGGTAAAGATTTGTTAAAAAAAGAAAAAAAAAGATGTAGGTACTTAAGTGATATACAAAATTAGAAGGCAGATCCTATGGTTGAGAAAGTGACTAACTAGAGAAAATCAGGTAATTATTAATAAACTTTTGTGTTAATAGAGTGACATCCTACTGTTAAGTAAAACTTCCATGAATAGAATAAGTCCCAACAAATGATTTTTATTTCATTCACTGCTGAACATAAGGATTGCTGGAGATACTGCTTTTCTCAATGCACTTGAGAATAGGAAAATGTTAGCTAAGGCATCTCTAATGACTAAATGCCTACTTCAGAGCATCAGTGTTTAGACAAATCCTTTTGTCTAAAAAAAATCTCATCATTTGCTCTGCCTGCTTTAGATGATTTGAGTTTAAATATTGTGATTCAAGAAGAATGTATCAAGGAGCCCAAGTTTATCTCATAAAGCTGAATAAAACACTGGAGGTAGCATGTAGGCTAAATCAATTGCCCAGCTTGAATGTGACAACAGAAATGGTACAAGTGTTCTAGTAGTTCTTCTAAAAACTAGCGATTTATATTTAGTTCAGGGAAATGAACTAAAGCTTCTAAGATAAGCCCCATTTCTCTAAAGAGGCATGGTTGATTACCTATTGTACTTTCCAGGATTTGGGCATATATGCCATTCTTTTGACTTAAGACTGAGCATGTCTACTAACAACTTAGTAGAAACAATTTACCAATGCTAGAATAGTTAACTATCAGGAGTAAGTCATAAAAACAATGGGTAATATTTTAATGGCATATCAGACCTAGATGCTTCTAGGGTTTAAAATGTTTTAAATTGTGCAGTTACACAAAGAGTTTACTGTATCACTTAAGGATACTTTGTGAAGGTACAAAATAGTCTCCTAACCAGAAAAGAAACATTTATAAAGTATTGTAAAATAAGTTAAAAGATAGTTACCAAAGTAAGTGTTGTGAGAAAATTCATTTCAGTGACATTAAGCTATATTTAACTGTGGGCACTGTTAGAATTTTTGAGCTGAGGAGACTTCAGTAGGCAATTATGATAGTGATCCATTTGTCTTGGAATCACACATTTTATCAGTATAAAAAGTAGCATGAGTTTGGTACTTGTCATTAGGATGTAAAAAAAGATAACTAAACAAGAATAACCCTTACCCCAAATAGCAAACGCTACATGGAGGGTCTGTACAAAGACTGATAAATGCCTATATTGCAGTTACTAGCAAGAAGAATGGAAAGGAAGAAGAAAAGCAACCAAAGTTTCATTTGTTTTTGTTGGTGGACTATATGTTCTCAAAAACATGTGGAAATGTGCCATGTTCCCAAAATATAGAGTAGATGGCACTGCCTATAGGTGGGTATCTTTCGCTCTCAGAGGGATTAAAGTTTTTCTGGTATACTTAGAAGGCTTTTCTCACCTTGTGTTCCTTATATTTCCCAGAGTGCTGAATTGCACAACACTTTTAAAGAAAAATTTTGACCAACAATCTAAAAAATTAAATTCTAGGGTAAT